>NC_138155.1:5040000-5105000 GCF_964199315.1 Orbicella franksi
AAACATTTGATGCGTTTTCAGAGTGAAACCTCCGTCTTCAGAAAACATTCTCCGGCGTAGTATGGCTGGAAAACATTTGAGCATTTTCAGAGTGAAACTTCCGTTTTCAAATTGCTCCGGCGTAATGTGGGCGGGACCTAAGTTGCAAGCCAAGTGCAACAACAAAAAAATATAACTGTTAACATCAAACAAGACATTACTTAAGGTAAATTCCTAGTACTTTGTTTAAGGTAGCCAAAGCCCGTCTTTTTGACAGATAAACTTTAAGGTGGTTTACATTAAAACGTCCCTATTGGTACAAACAGTTACAAACAAACCGTTTGTGATATATTGAGTAAAGAAACAAAATTGTTTCCCTGATCTTTGGTTGATTGAAACTTCGGTGTCTGGGAAAAGTAGAAAAAGAACAGCTGAAGTTTATCTTATTCTCTTACTGAAAGTGGGACTAAGTTTGTCCAAGCCTACTTCTGCTATGATCCGCAACATCATGATGATAATTTTCTTATCCGTTTTTAATTTGTTTAATTTATTTATTTTATGAACCTGTTTGTTTGGTTTTATCATGATGAGGTGGCAAGAAATTAGATAAAGATCACTTTAGGGCCTGACCATGACCGCCGCACACTTATACATCCTTCCCCCATTAAAGCCTTTTGAAGTGCTAATGAACTCCTCCCCCCACCCTCGTCTTTTTTTTCCTTTTCTAGGTAGTTGTATCAAATTATGTGGTGACAAAATAACGTGCCCTTCCCCGTTAGGTATTCTTTTCAACCTGGTACCCAATCCTTACCGCGCGCATGTGGTCTATCTTGTGGTTTACGTATTCATGGTAGTTGACTTTCTTAGAGCTGTTAATTCCGGAAAGAAACAAGGTATGTGCAATTTCATTTTACAGAAATTTTGTTAAACTCTTGTCCTACGAGGACAACGAAGTAGGATAGCAGCGGAAGCTTCTGATTCCACACATGGAAACTTATTTTTATATTGATCACGTAAGAAAGGCTTGCGTTACACGTTGTCCAAATTTTGTAACTGAGTCACAAAAGTGGTCACAAAAGTGTGTGATTTCTGAGATAAAAGACTCACATTTGGATTGTTGTTTTGCGAGGAAACTCTTAACGTCTGATGGATCTATTTTTAAAGATTCTGACAAGAAAGCACGAGACTTATTAGGCCAATAAAATACGATACTGTCTTCAGAAACTGATCTTCTTTGAAGTCTTTAAACTGTTCTTGCCACTAGATCGGTCTTCCGCCTGTTTTGATGATGGCTGCCTTCAGCTCGCACTTCGTACAAGCCACAATTGCAGAAGGCACTCCTGTGTTAAAGCATTGTCGGCCAAGAACCTTACACAGCGCTATTTGTGCTTTGAGGGAAGTTTCCGGGCCTGTTTCTGGGCTCACCTACCAGAAGCTTGCCATTTTCTTGCATTTTCTTGCATTTTCTTGCCTAACAGCTTGAAATATCTTTGCTTGGTTTCAATGGTAGCATCACAACTTGAATCTTTGATTCTCTAAGCCACTGATGTATCAGAGGATTATAATGCTGCCGGCTTAGATTGATTTTTGTGTCTAATTCATGCATGAAAAAAAAAAAAAAAAAAAAAAATCCACAAACACTGAACGATGTTCTTCGCACAACAACACTGGTCTATCATTGCGATGTGGATGCAAACCATAACTACTTTTTTCTCAGAAATCGCGCAATTTTCCGTGCTTTCGTGATTCAGTCCGCAAATTTAGATACGCTGTAACGTAAGTCATCCTTGCGTGATCTATATGAAAATAAGTTTCCATGTGTGGAATTTAATAAAAGGCTTAAGATCATCACAAAATTGTTTTGATTGTTTGGCTTGTTTTATTTTTTGTCGTAAAACCTCTATCCAGAACAGTTTTGTCCAGCGTGCTATAAATTGACCTAAATTGCACAGAAACTCTAAACTCTCACAGTTTCAAAGTATCATTATATATGCAAATTGCTGGTTTTCAGTGTCATGCCATTCAAAATAGATCAAAATAAAAATCAAAACCGTTCAATAGATCAAGTCCAGAATCTGGGAAATGAAAGAAAGTAAATATGCAAAGACTCTCGCCAAGATTCTGGTCACAACAGTTTTTCTTATGCGAGATATGCGGAGAAAAATTTTACCCAAATTTATAGAGATTTGTATGGAGACGCTATGCTGGTGCCCATCCGTATGGGCACCAACATGGCGGCCGGAAACCAACAGAAACATCTGTCACTGAGTTTTGCTACAAAAACGTGAATTTATCCTTCGAGGAACTCTAAAACATTAAAATAATACTTTTTCTAAGACATGAACTGTTCAGATAGCCAAATTCTCCAAAATAAGTCACTTTTTTAACCATCGTGACGCCGTCAGCATTGCCGCGTCACGCAAAAGCTTAGAAATTCAAGCGAAGTGTATCACAAAACCAAGAACGCATTCGGAACGAAAATTTGTATGAATATCAGTTTTCAGCTGCTCTTATACATCATTAAAGTAAAATCTCAGGAAGATTAATAGTTTTGTGGTTTGAATTTTAGTGACGTCATGTGAAAACCAGCTATACTCGTCCTTTATTACCTCCGAGTATCAACATCAGCGACTGACATCATCTAGTTCTAGCACGAACTCACACTGGTTTAAATAATTGAAAGGGCTAGTCCCTGGGACTTTTCCATCCAAATTATAATTGCCACTCTTTGCATTAACTGTTCGTGGGACAAGTCCCTGCGACCAAACGAAAACCAAACGCAGATTTTGCTATTTCCCTGAGCAGTAAGTCCTCTCATGTAGACAGACACTGCAAGGGACCGGTTTCCCTCCACTAACCCGTTGAAGGACTTATCACATGGTCTAGTCCTAGCGACTTGTCTCTTCGTGTTTTCACTTTCGGTGTGTTTTCATTCGTGTTTTCGTTTCCGGTTTGCAGTCGATAATTACAAGGGACTGCGTACGACAATAAACGTACTGGAAGATGTTTCGGTTTTTCATACCATTCTCGATCGTACCCAGAAGCCGCGCTCCTTTTGGTCAGCACCAAGAACCCTGATCCCGGAAGTCCTCGATTTACGGACTTCCTGTCACTCTGCACATGCTTAGAGTCAAGTCTAACAAATCGGCTAACAAATCCAATTAGCCAGGGGGTGCTGGCAGCTACCTCTGATCTCGCCGCTTTTCTAGTTCCTATGATCGCCCCAGTAGAGAAATCTGTCAATCATTTGAGAACCGTAACGAGCATGCGCATAACGGGAAAATAAAGCGAGGAAACCGCGTTCTCGTCCCCAGTGCTACTCGTCTTAAAATGTCGTTGGCGAGTAGCTCTGGACGCACCAAAAAATTCGAATTTTTCCATTGGCTGACAAAAAATGAATGCGCAGCAGAAATGAAAATTACAAAGCTCTACGCATTCCATTTTACTCCCGGCCCAGATGGCGGCACCTTCGCTCAGTTGACACAGGCGCGCTTTACGAAAAAAACAAAAAACGCAAAACAAATGGTAACCATTCCCGATCGATCCGAAGGAATCGTTAAAGTTTCCACGTAACCAAAGAAGTACGTCGCCTGCAACGATGTCATTCTCGATCGTAATCATCGTCCTTTGTTGTGGCAGCCGAGAAGGTGGGAAGAAACGTTTAAAACTCTGAGAATCAACCAGCTGATACAGCAATTACTCTGTCGCTGACCATACCAGAAGAAATCATAAAATTAAGTTCGAATCGGCAGTGGGTTTCAAGAAACGTTTGTCTTCCTTTATGAAAAGCCCAAAAGGAAACTTAGAGCCAGGTGAAAAGACGAAGAAATATCACTCTTGCCAAGCAAATGTGGCACTGGAAATCCGAAGGTGAGTGTGTTTTTCTCTCTCTGAAAGATCAAGCAGATCAGATTCTAGCAGTCCAAAATGTATTGATATTAAATTGCCAAAATGAGTCAAAGGTCCGTGTTATAATACTCTGCTCCATACCTGGATGATGTAGCAAATGGTCTGAACATGAAATTTGGTTTGTTTCTTCCACATATTGTTGTGTATGTATCTGTTACTATCTGTTGAGAAGCTTCTGCTGTTGTAGATATATATAATATCTGTTTTTTAGCTCCCTTTTCTTCATTATAGAGACCTCCCCTAGAGTCTCCCCCCCCAAAAACACGAACAAACCTTTTGTGGTCAGGCAAGAATTTAGTTTGCTTTAGAGCCTCCACCCAAATTTATTTATTTTTTAATAATTTACTTGTGGAAATGATGTGTAAAGGAAAATAACCATAGATAACCATAGCTGAAATTTGAGGCCCTTTCCTCTCTCCCCACTTTAGTTAGGAAGCAACTGCAACTAGCAAAACTTTATTCTGTCACAATAATATTAATCAGTAAATAAAAATTCAATTTATCATCCATGCAAATAACTGTGAACAAATGTAAGAGACAATTATTTATAAGTGTATAACTGATGATGAATCATCAGACTAGTGGGTTTCCAGATGTAATGTGGGAATTATCTCTACTAAAAACAAATCACACATTATAGGTGTGCAGAGTTGCATTAATATCCCCATAAGAAAAATATCATAATCCTTTTTGTTAGCCTTTGAAAGATTATTTATTTCCTATTATTATTTACTATTCTTTGTTAATTTTCAGACCATAATAGTGCTACATAAATTCCTTGAAGGATGACCATATATGGATAATTCAAATAGGAATGTTGCTCTTGCAGTTCAATAAATAATACTGAATCATCGTTAATAGTAAAGCTATGTGGTTGATGTTCTGATCAACCACAAGATGTAGAAAGTATGCGTTTGAGATTTGTTGTTGCACATGATTGTATAACAGGCTGAAGAGTCTTATTACCATGAAGTAACACGAATTGTAAAAGAGCAATGACATTGCATTATTTCCCATTCATTTTGTTTATGCAGTTTTCTAACAGAAATCTTCCATAATGTACATTGAGGCACACCAATATGAATCACTCTCTTCACATCAGGCACCTCTACATGTATACCAATGCCAAATACTAATGTTATAGTTACATCATTTTAGCTGTATTATATTTTTGGTAACACCATATACTCATATGGGAATACTGAAATAAATTTTTGTTGTTGTTGTTGTTGTTGTTGAAAACACCCAAAAGATTAGGCTTTATATAAGCTGGTTGAAAGGTATAAAATGAACAAAAACAATATAATAATTATATCAACAAAAGCGGTGGGGGGTTGGGGGACAAAATGGAGGGAATAGTCCCATATCTAGTTTTGTAATGTCTGCAGCCTTTTCTCAAGCCTGAATGTACAAAAATCCTCATTAGATGTTCTAAATACGCTAATTAAAATTGCTGCAGAGTTATTATGGAAGCCCCCAGCACACATATATAACTACTCAATAACAACTGGCACAGGACTTTTATTTTTTTTTCTCTACATTTTTCTTAACATGGTAGTAACCACTTCAAAAGCCAATTGCTACCCTATACCCTGGTTACCACACACATATTTTTTTATTCTTTCCATAGCCATATGCAAAATAGATTTCTCTTCTCATATTTATTTAATTATAATACTGATGTAAATTAATTCTGTAAATAATGCACAATAAAAGTTGATTGACTTATTTAATTTGGCAGTTTAATGATCTGTTGATTGTATAAGACCCTTTTTTGTAAAAAAAATAGAACAGAATGTGGTCACTTGAAAAAATGAGGACACGAAAGTCATATGAAACTGAGCACCTTTATTACATTCCTTGCAAGGAAACATGAGCAAAACTCCAATACAACAAAACTTTCCTGAGTTCAACAGATTTTTACTCTGCTGCAGCTTACAAACCTATGTAAATAACCAGGAAGTAAATAGTTCTTACCATTAAGAAATTTTCCCTTTATTCATCAGCACGGCTTATATTTAAATCCTCTGGTTAGTGATGCAATTTCCACGGCTGATTTCCACAAACGCTTCCGTGTGTCCATAAACAAATTTTAACGTGTCATCGATAGACGTAATACTTGCCGTATCCTGATTACTTTCCTTGAAAGCTTTAACAACTGCACCTCGCTCTTTAAACTTCTCCTTTTCATCGAATATGACGAGAAGAAACAACAAGAACACAGCTATCGATCTCTGAATTTTTTAGACGGTCTACCACAAAATGCACCGCGAAACCCGTTGGTAAAATATTACACATGCTGGCAACCGTGTTTGAAGCGGTGGCGGCATTTAAGGCCCGCTTTCTACTCTCTTTTTAACTCTAAATCACCTAACTTCAGTGAAGTAAAATCACACGTCAACGTTCCGATCTGTTTACATCTGAAGAATACACTTTATTCCTCTCTCCCTTCCCTCGGGATTAGTTTCTGAGCATGAGCAGATATGCAGGTCAAAATTACGCATGCGTTACCGGATGTCCGTGATTTACGGACATCCGGTAATCGCTGCTACCAGAGCCAACCAGAACCCTCCGTTTCTCCGACCACGTGACCAAAAGAAACGGAGGCTCTGGGGACGAGAATGAGGAAAGCGAAACATGTTTCGTGGCAATTTTTGTGCAGGATTTGCCTTCGATTTGATAACCTTTTATTCCCTGTTAGCAATGTTTAACGACAGCTCTGAGACAATCAGGATTAAGGGAATGAAGGACCAGCTTTGTGCTATTTTCCTACCGAGCGTGGTTGCATTCTTGGTTGCCTGGAGAGGTGGTTTCCCCATCTCAAGAACAGAACGAAGCTGAAGTTTTTATTTTGCTCTGGATATTTCAAGGTTGATTACCTTCCATCTTCGCACCGACGGATTATTCTTCTCTAATTTCTGTGGAAAATAGCGATGTCGAACTGTTTCACGTCTGCCATTATATATCGCGAAGCCTCCGAACGTAAGTCTTTAAAATATTTCTCAACTGTTCAGAGTTGTACTTTAAACTTGAGCTTACATTAAGCAAGCTTTTCTGTCTTAAGTTTTTTTCCCGTTTCAACTTACTGTCTTATGAAAGACTGCATTTACTTCATGATTTTGCTGTAATATGTTGAGTCTGAACATTTTCTTTCGAGTAATTTAAGGGCCTCTTCATATGAGCCCGGTCAACCTGGCTGGCTCGGTTTTCGAGATCTAGCCTCGCCACTCTTTCCTTCGTAAAAATTTCGATGTGTTCATATGAGAAGCCAGGCTGGCCCGGTTACCGAGATCTCGGGTTTTGCGACCGAGATCTCGGTAACCGGGATGAAAATTTTTCCATATGAACACTCCAGCCCGGGCAACCGGAACGCAACTATCTAGACGAAATAGCTTCGCTTTCGCATCATAGCGGCCAATTAACAAATAAAGAAGCCTCGACTGTGCTCTGTTCTGTTGTAAAGCACGCAGGAAGCGGTAGAGCACGAAAGAAGTGTAGGGGAAAACACGAGACGAAGTCGAGCGTTTTTCTCCACTTCTTGAGTGCTCGACCGCTTCCTAAGGGCTTTACAACAGAACAGAGCACACTCGAGGCTTCTTTATTTGTTTTATGATAAAGAATCTAATAATTTCCCCACGCATTTGGCTGAATTTTCAAACCAAACTTTATTTTCCAAACGAACAAAAGTGGCGTCACCCGTGCACTGTTCTCTGATAAACACGCTAACATAAGCCAATCACAATCCTTGTTAGAATTGTTCAAATAATTTGATTGGCTAACGAAGCGACAGCTGTCAATCACTAACTGGACTTCGGCTAAGCTTTCAGTTTCGAGAAGTTTGAGCGGCTTTTGAGAGAAGAACGATGCCTTCAAAGTGCGCTTTGAAGTTAATTTTTAAATACGGATCTAAAGGCAGGTGAAGGTTTATAGTCCAGAGGAATCCGGCCGTATCGTGGCCCATGGAAACGTGCACTTTTCCAGTGGAAATTACGAAACGCGGAGCTCAAAGCTTGTGGATGAAAATGCGAAATGCCGAGTTGAATTTGAAAGGAGTTACAGTTATTTACGGCTTGTAGCCGCATGCAGCAAGATTGCCCGAACTAGCGTAAAAGTTAGAAAGACTAAACGGCTCCCACTGGTTCTACTCCGAGCACAGAAGAGAATATCAGAGAAAGCTTTGCACTGAGCACTCGTCGGTTCACTTCGCTGAGATGACCGGAGAACGAGCGTTACTACACTGCATGTAAGTGTTGTTTGAGCACTTGAGCATTTTTACAAAAATAAAGCTTCTCATCATAAACAGAGACACTTCAATTGTTGTTTTCTATCATTGTTTTACTTCTTAAGTATAATTTCTGCCTTCGTAACAAATATAATGTCTTTTATCGAAGCACTGTTTAGGTTGAGAATTTGTTTATTTCGTTACGTGTTTTGTCGGCGGGAATCTAGCAAAACTTGTTATTTTAGTACAGTTTTAACAATGGTCTCTGTGAGCCATATTTACTACAGACAAACAGCTCGTTTCCATTGCGTTTGTCTGAATCACAGGGGATGTTTAATTTGGCGCAAATTTGTCAAAATTCCGACGCAAAAATTTGAAAGCCAACTTACCGTCATCAACCCGTGCTCTGTTCTCTGATAAAGCACGCACTTTCAGCCAATCAGAGCGCGCGTTATATGGAAACTTTATTATAAAATGGCATAATTTTTGCCTTGTATGTATTTCCACTTTAGGAGTAGGCGAATTAGCTTTATTAGTAAAGTTACAAGAGTCCACAAAGCTGCGACAGCCACGAACGATACAAGCTTATGTTCCACCATTTTGGTTGCGTTTTTTTGGATTTTATCCCGGTAGACCAGGCTGAAATTTCCCATATGAACAGACAACAAAATTCGTCCCGGTAACCGAGCCAGCTCGGTTACCGGGCTCATATGAAGAGGTCCTTAATCATGAAACTTGAAGGCAGTTGCAGGTCAGTCAACAACATTGAAAATAGCTACCGGTTCGCATGTCTCGATAAATTATTTAAGCAATAGACCACAAGTTTTTATGGTTTGTAGGCTGATCAACCACGCGGGATGTTGGAAGAACACGAGAAGAATTCGTAAATCACGAGCGACAGGCGAGTGATTTACGAATTCTTCGAGTGTTCTTCCAACATCCCAAGTGGTTTATCAGCCTATAAACCATAGAAACTTGTGGTCTATTGTTTTTATATAATAATTCAGAAGACACGCGAAATTTCCATGAGTTTACTGGCACAATAAACCATAGCTGATTAACCAATCAGAGCGTGCGCATTAATTTGATTATTATATAAACAGTGATAAATTATAGAGGTTTTGAAACCTCCATCCTTTACTGTTCAGTACGAATGTTAACTCGCAAATTTGAAATCATTTTCCTGCTTCTGCATATATGGGAATGTCCAAAATGGACTGTTTGCTAGGCACAGACTCAATGTAAACCCTTACTAGGTTGAGGTATTTCATTTACAAGTTATTGACCCGTAAAAATAAAGGAAGCAGCTGCTCACATGCTTTGGCATAGTTTGTACTGGTGATAAGCATCAGATTTATTTGTGTGGTGGGAAAAAACTCTGTAATACTTCTGGATATCAAAATAGGGCTGCCATATACTCATCTGCTGAGGGAGATAATTTATGAAGTAGACCCAGGGAAGGCAAATGAGCCATGTTACCTGTAGTTGAGTGCTAGTAATGAGGTAGGCAGGTAACATGGTCATTCATCGAGACAACTAACTTTAACTTGGGCAAACCTGAGTCAACAGAACCTCCACAACATTTGAAATACGCCAATTTTGAGACTTGGCTTTAAGGCTTTCGAGAATAACAAGAAAAGACATCAAGCGTAGGGATCGGTAACAGTCATTTAGCCCCCTAGTCTGTTAGCCCCTAACCATTTAAAACCCAACCAGAAGTTGATAAGGCCCCATCAAGAAATTTAAAAAAAAACTGTTTATTTTGTTGTTCTTTAAGCATGAGTAAGGGGCTAATCGACTTGTGGTTGGGGGCTAACCGGCTAGGGGCTAATCAAATGACCGGTAACCAAAGGATCAGGTTTGTTTTATTCCTCTAAGGCAAAAAGATGAGTAAGGATGTTAATATATCAAATTTGGTCTAAAGTGTTGATTATCAGTGGCTTGTTCCTGTAATGGAAGGATAGCTAAATAAGACAATAAGGAAGACTAATATAAAGTCAGATGAAAGAAGTTTTTAATAGTACTTGTCTCGAATGACAATTCTTAGTGCAAGAGAGGAGCATAAACCCTTTGAAAACTGATTGAGAGGTGGCATAAAAAACTACTGCCAGGGAAAGGGCTACAGAAAGAGCAACAAAATGTGGTGGTAAAGTCAAACTTCCTGCACACTCTCCATCTCAACGACTTGACTGGACCCATTATTTAAGCCGTTAAGTCAAGAATATCAAAACAAAAGTCTAAGGATGACTATGAAGAAACAAAAACAATCAACGACACAGTTATTGATGTAAACAAAGAGATGGTGATGAATTTTCAATTCTGCCGAGGGACCTATCCAGTATTCACTTTCATAAATAATGCCAAAATGCTTTGCCTGAAACTGAAACAGACCTCTTGTAGTAACGTAACAGAAAAGCGCCGTACCCACTGCACCCACCAATATGAAGCCTCCTTTAACCCTGTCAATTTATAAGTGCAAACAAAAAGGGTCATGAAACTGTTAAGCTGTTCAAGAAAAGCAAGCCTTACCATCAGGGAGTCCGAGATATAGAAATCTTCAGTTTATCCCGTTGATAGGACACCGCTACAAAAAATGTTCGAATGAAATATTCATCCCTGCAATCTGGCTCACACTGTGGAATTCCCACTCGCAGGTTTACGTTGGAATATTTATCCCCGATGCCTCGATCAAAATGTCCAAGATTTTGATGTATGGCAACTGGAGCTTTTTCTTAGATGTTTGAAGGTGAAATACGCAGGACGTTTACAAAACTTTACAAACGCATCCCGCTCACGGAAGTCCGCCATGTTTGCTTCCCACAAACCAGTACTTAGTCTCGCTCGGCCAAATTTCTTAACTGGGGCGATCATAGAAACTCGGTTCCAGGCCTCGCTACTTGCCCCTTCCCCCCCCCCCCACCCCCCTCCCCACTGGAATTAGCTACCAAAACGAAACGAATTCTCTGCGCGTGCTCAGAAAATCGGGTTCATTCATCCTCGGTGCTGACCAAAAGGAGCGGGGCCTCTGGGGACGAGAATGTACAATAAGAGACCGTTTTCAGATATATTAAAATTCAGCTTGGCAGTGAGACTTAGACGACACAAACAAAGGAAATTGCATGACCATGTTTATTTATCTCTTTTGTTTGGGTCCTCTTGGCCTTACAATCAAGCTGAATTTTAGTATGTCGAACGTGGCGTATTTCAGACATTGATTTGGAAACGTAAGCAGAGCTAGCCTGCTATATAACCATAATATTCCGTTTCTTCTTGCTGTCCACGAGCAGAAACAGGAAGTGGTAGAAAAGAAGGTAGGAAGCGACGAAAAAAAGCTGCGAGAACGACAAAAAATTTGTCTCGCTCATTTCAATGTCAATCTACAATGAAAGGGGTGGTGAATGGTAAATGCGAGACTTTGCGAGACGACGAGATTAGCGTTTTTCTTTGCGAGCCCGAGACATTTTGATTTCTTCAATTGCGAGACCGAGACTTTAAAGTGTTTTAGATGCGAACTCAAGACGTTCAGTTTCTAAGATGTTGTGATGTCATTTAACTGTATAAAAAAAAAAATAAACAAAATGGTACTTAACGAATTTCTTAGCCTTGAAAAAAATCGAGACTACGAGACAGCTTTGTGAGAAAAATTGAGACTGCGAGACGCACATAACCGCTAAAAAAACGAGACTGCGAGAACTGTGAAATTCGGCGAATACTTTGCGAGACCATGGGTTTTTAAAGGACCATTCGCCACCCCTATTGAAGGAAGGAGGAAAACGTCTGGATCCAGGATTGAGACGTCTTATCTTTAGTTTTGTTATGGTTCAACTATATAGCAGCGGAAAGTTTTATCTTTTATGTCTAGCATATATAATTGCGCATATTGATTGTCTTAAATCGTTCCTGTTCAGTTCAGCTATCGAAACAAACTTTTACCACGAACTCACTGTGAAACTAACTGCAAACTGTGTTATGAACGACTCCATTTTATGATGAGGTGAGCTCGAGCAGTATATCCATTTGGAATGGCTCGTCATTACGTTCAGTTTCGAAAACTACTTTCTGCTCCACACCTGCCAGGCAATCCACTAAGCACGATTTCACCGTTTCCCTTTCAATTGAATATTCAGTGTTCGCTTCGAGTCAAACACTAGTACGCTGAAAAAACTGTTTTGGATCGAAGTCTTTCAACAAAAAGTTAAAACACGCAAAGCAACGCTAATAATTTTGTGATCGTCGTAAACTTTATTTAATTTTATATTCCTCACATGGAAAGTTATTTTCATTTTGATCTCGCAAGGAAGACTTACGTCATTATGACCGTATCCAAGATGCAAAATCACGTGATTTCTGAGAAAAAAGTCACATTTGAAGTGTTGTTCTGCGAAGCCGGAACATCGTTACGTTTTTGTGTATTTCTTGTCAAGAATTCGGCAAGAAAGCGTGAGAAAGACTCCCAAATTATTTGGCCACTGAAATACGATTCTGTCGTCAGACATTGATCTTCTTTGAAATATTTTTAAAAACTGCTCTTGCCGCTACCATCGGACTTCCATCTGTTTTGAAAATGGCAGTCTGTAGCTCGCGCTTCGTACATCCTGCAGTAGCACAAAATGCCAATGTGTTACGCTGCCATTTGTGCTTCTCAGAACGTTACCGAACCTGTTTCTGGGCTCATCTACCAGGAGGTTGCTATTTTCTCTGATTTTTAACATCTTGAAATAACTTTCTTTGGTTTACCTTGCGGCCCTTCGGTGGTAAAAATCACAACCTAAATATTTGATTCTCTAAACCGCTAATGTAGTGCTGTTTAGATGGATTATATTGTGCTTTCCTCATGCCGAAATTTTCACAAGGCAGCCATGGCAGCCAATACACATACCGTAAAAAACCGCGTATAAGAACCTAGAATTTTCCAGATCAGGCTGCACAGATTCTTATATTTTAATTAGGGTAGTTTTTCACAATTCAGGCTGATTAGGTTCTTAATAGTAGATTCCTATTTTTGAGAGGAACAGCAACGCATTTCTATATTTTATTTGATAGGATATCAGTTATCAGTTAAATTTTAAATTGTTTGTATTGCACTGTGGCTTTAACAGCTTTATGGAAAACATATTTCTGGTCGCTGGAAAAGTTGAAAATTTACAGAGTATGTAGATAACATGTAATTAACATGTAAATAATCAAAAAGAGACTGTAAAGATTAATTTACATGATTTTTCCCCTTTTACATGTTTTGGAGGTTTCATGTAAAAAACATGTAAATATTTCAAGTGAAACATGTAAATGATGAAGAAAACACTGTAAATGTTTCAAAGCAAAGGGCTAAGATCATGTAAATAACATGTAAACTGTTCCTGCAAATACTGTAAATAGCTTGTAAATTTCTTGTGATTCAACCTGGAAACCCGTAAATAACATGTAAATTTAATACAGGGAGGCTGCCATAATACTGTAAATAACATGTAAATAAAAAGGGGAGGCTGTAAACAACATGTAAATAAAAAAAGGGAGGCTGTAAATAACGTGGAAAATGAAGAGGAGCCTGTAAATAACGTGTAAATCAAAAAAGGGAGCCTGTAAATAACATGTAAATCGAAAAAGGGAGCCTGTAAATAACGTGTAAATCGAAATAGGGAGTCTGTAAATAACATGGAAATCGAAAAAGGAGCCCATAAAGAACATGAAAATCGAAAAGGGGAGCCTGTAAATAACATGTAACTCGTAAAAGGGAGCCTGTAAATAACATGTAAATCGAAAAAGGGAGCCTGTAAATAACATGTAAATGGAAAAAGGGAGCCTGTAAATAACATGTAAATCGAAAAAGGGAGCCTGTAAATAACATGTAAATCGAAAAAGGGAGCCTGTAAATAACATGTAAATCGAAAAAGGGAGTCTGTAAATAACTTGCAAATCGAAAAAGGGAGCCTGTAAATAGCATGTAAATGGAAAAAGAGAGCCTGTAAATAACATGGAAATCGAAAAAGGGAACCTGCAAATAACATGGAAATTGAAAAGGGGAGCCTGTAAATAATCTGTAAATTGAAAAAGAGAGCCTGCAAATAACATGTAAATCGAAAAAGGGAGCCTGTACATAACATGTAAATCGAAAAAGGGAGCCTGTAAATAACCTGTAAATTGAAAAAGGGAGCCTGCAAATAACCTGTAAATTGAAAAAGGGAGCCTGTAAATAACATGTAAATCAAAAAAGGGAGCCTGGAAATAACCTGGAAATGTAAAAAGGGAGCCTGTAAATAACATGTAAATCGAAAAAAGGGAGGCAGAAACCCTGTACGATAAATAACTTGTAAATAATAACTTGAAGAAAAATGCATGGAATGTACTGTTTTATTGTAATCAAATCTGTTGACCTTAATTATAATAGTAGAAAACATGCAAATTTACACAGAATCAGAAATTTGTTGCAATCAGAACAAAATCAGTAAAATTCAAATAGTTTTAATATGCCATGAAGAAGGTTTACAATGTAGACATTGCAACAAATAAAACATGTTTTCTTTTCTTTCTATCCATAACAAGACGACTTAAATGTAATTTTGTGCATGGCCAAAATATTTTAAAATACCATGACTGAGCTCCTTTAACCGAATTCAAGCACTTTTCAAGAAGACTACTAAAATTCAAGACCTCTTCAAGATTGTGCAAAACCATGTCATATTCAACTCTATTTAATTCATAAAAAATAAAATGATTAAGAACTATACTGTTATCAGATACAACTAGTGAAAATTTTGCAATTTAGGCATATTACTAAATTAAAATTGTTTGCAAATGGATACCTGTCTTAAATATATACTAAATTCACAAAGTCAAATGTAACATAATGATAATACCTTTGTCATAAAATGAATGAATAAACTGTTTTTTTCTTACTAAGTAATTAATGTAGGATTAAATTAGCCTTAATAATTATTATGAAAAATGTAGGAGGCACGATGGCCTCGTAGTTACATGTAGTGCGCTCAACTCCTGATCAAGCGGTCCGGGTTCAAGCCCTAGGCGGGTACATTCTGTTGTGTTGTTGGGCAACACACTTTACTCTCAGTGCCTCTCCACCCAGGTGTATAAGTGGGTACCAGCGAATTTAATGGTGGGGTAACCATGCAATGGACTGGCATCTCATCCAGGGGGAGTAGAAATAGTCCTAGTAACTTCCTGCTACAGAAAGCAGGATAAGCTCCAGTCTGTTGGGCCACGTGGCTCATATGCAGACTTTACCTTTACCTTATTATGAAAATTACTGCAATGTACATTGTAAGTGTGAAATATTGATCAACTTTTTTCAAAGAGTGAATTGTTCTTTTGAAATAACAGAAAATAGGGAGAAAAAACATTTACCACAAGATAGAGATTGACATTTTAAATTCATCATAAAAACATTCACGCCAAAGAAATACTACATTGCATAACATAAAACAAGGCTTCTGACATCTTTTAGGCTATGTTTACAAAGTCACAGTTTCCTTCTTTTTCCAAAACTGTATGGAATCCAAACAGGACAAACATTTTGGACCCCAGACAAAACATTCACTGTAAACAATATTCAAAATGTTACTTTTTCTTTTTGTGATACAAAAAAACTGTACTCTAAAAAAAAAAAATTCATAGGGACCTGTCGAAATTGAAAGGCCTATCTAGTACCATAGTTCCCATAACACATCATAAGTTAATAAATTATTGTTCTGGTACTACATGTATGTAAACATAGCCTTTGCTTTTTATGATGAAATCTCATAGCTGCTGTATTGAACAATAAGTATCAACCTGGCAATCTAAGATATTCAAATTTAATGCTAATTCACTAACACAGGTACAGTGTAGGTGATACTTCAAAGCATTGAAAATAATGTTTAAAGTGGTTGAATTTATGCCAGAAAGTGTTGAAGGTCACCATGTTAGACTGTAATGCACCAGGGGCCCATTTCTCGAAGGTCCCAAAAAGTTTTCACACCCAGAAAGCCATACCAAAATCTGAAATCTTATGCTTACAGAGCTGTTTTATTCGCTTATTCTCAATATGAACAGAGGTTTCCTTCACACAAGAAATTTCAGGCATATACAGCTCTTAGTTTTTAGACACAGCTCAATTAAAGATGGCTTTGTGGGCCCGAAAAGTTTCCAGGGCCTTCAAGAAATGGACCTTGGACCACTTATAGAGTCATAGGTACTGTAGACTTCTCAGTGGCTGATTTTTTCCTGATCAAGCATCAATGCCAAGGAGTATGCGTGTATTGACCACTCTCAATTTTACTTCATCCTACAAGTAACATAAAACATTTCATTAAATAAGATAAGTTATGTCTGAGTATGAATCAGCAAATTCTGCGTATGATATCAATCAGTGAATTTTACACGGGAGTTATTATTTTGTTTCTTATCATTACAATTTATACTGTGACATTTGAAATCGGACTGTAGCCGGTCATGTTGACCGGCCAAAGTAATTTTAGCTCAGTCACGTCTCATTTCTGACTGGTCAAGATATTTACAAAAAAGTCAAGTACATGTAATGTGAGCTAAATTAAACCCACAAATATAGTTTGTTTGTTCCAGTCACTGCTAGACCGTTTAAAGATTGGCTTAATATTTTTCTGAACAGATTTAACCCCAGTCACTCGAATGGCATTCCTATCGATCTTGAACGCATGACAAACAGCAAGCGAATGGTCTTTAGCCGTTCAAACAGATACATGTATGCATTGGTGTATGTTTTCATTAGAGGTCATAATAAAAAAGAGATAAAAACTCTCAGATTTACAGTTGGGGATTTGATTGTTTATTCAAGAATGAACAACGTGACCGTCTCAACATGACATGACTGGTCAACATGACCAGCGAGTCACCATTCTGGCCAGTCATTGCCCATTGACCGACCATTATTTTGAGCCCTGAATATTCATCAATCAAACATATCTTACATCTACATCTGTAGCTACTGTGTGACAAAAAATTTGCATCTCTGATTGGAAGGCACTGAATGTCAGAGGATGTAGAAGAACTAAACTCAAAATCTGTGGCAGTAACTATTCAATGTTCACTATCTCCTATATTGTAATATTCATGCACAACAAAAATGTAAATCAAACTCCTATCAAACAATGTTTAAATACAGTGCAGCTCAGATATATCCGAACCAAAATATACGCGTAATTCGCGTCAGCCCAATACGCGTATACGCGTATGTATATACGCACATACGCGTATGCATATACGCACATACGCGTATACAGTATATACGCGTATGCCTGATTAGTGTGTAT
The DNA here is from genome assembly GCF_964199315.1 of Orbicella franksi. NCBI lineage: Eukaryota > Metazoa > Cnidaria > Anthozoa > Scleractinia > Merulinidae > Orbicella > Orbicella franksi. Next base: position 5,057,392 of record NC_138155.1, read on the forward strand.
GAGCTAACCTATTGTTTTTTCTTTTCTTAGCAGGTCGTTGTTGTTTTCAATGGCTTGACAGCTTGCCACAGAGTGAGAAAGAGTTTTCTTTATTTTGAATACGCGTATACAGTATACGCGCGTATGCCTTCAGACTAGACTGACTTATTAGCAAAATGTTAGTTGAAACTAACATTTTGCAATTGGGCACTTGACAGAAAATTAACTGACTGAATATAATTAAAAGAGAGAGTATTTTGCCGTTAAATCACAGAACTTTTCCTTGAAGAAAAAATAACTAAACGTGAGCGGCGCGCCATAGAAACTTTGATAAACATTTTTTTTCGTCAAGGAAAGAGCATTTTACCGTTTGAATCAACGATTTGTCTCAAATAAAACCGGAGATATCATTTTTTCAACGAAGATCTTCAGAACGGTTCAATACTTCCCAAACGACTTGCCGACGCGTGCCGAAACACAGAACTTTTCCTTGAAGAAAAAATAACTAAACGTGAGCGGCGCACCATAGAAACTTTGATAAACAATTTTATTCGTCAAGTAAAGATTATTTTACCATTTGAATGAATGATCTGTGTCAAATATAACCGGAGATATAATTTTTTCGACTAGGATCTTCAGAACGCTTAATTCAGACAAACATTCGCAAACAACTTGCCGACACGTGCCGAAACACAGATCTTCGCTTGTAAAAACATTAAGTTCACGTGTTAAAATAGGGAGTTCAAGTGACTGTTTCAATTTTCTTCCCATCTTTGGTAGCTTAAGATCAAGCAAGTGTTAATAAACGGTTGTTTGTCGGTGAATTTGCGAAGTGATCGAAAACTCGAAATGTGATAGCTTTCACTGATCGGCAGGACGTTTTAACAACATGCAAATTTCGCTTTGAAGCCTTCTTCATTCCCAGAAATGTAATGTCCTTTGTTTGACCAACAATGCTTCACATAAAGAAACTTATGGGAATGCATAACAAAGAGACATATACGCGCGTATATACGCGCATATGTGCGCGTATATACGCGTATATGTGCGCGTATTAACATACGCGTATACGCAAAATACGCTCGTATAATACGCGTATGCGTAGTTCGCATATATCTGAGCTGCACTGTAATAAGTCAAGTTATTTGCAGGCACAATTTGATTGTTTCTTACGTGCACTTATGCTCTGTTGGTGGACAAAGGTACAGATGATGTCATAAAAGTTTGTTTTTGTTTCTTTGTTATGTATTACGAAGCAGACAGATTCTATGTTGTCGTGCATCTGTTCAGTAATAGATCACAGAAGACATCAAAATGTGGTAAAAGCATCAGTGACACACGCCTGAAAAATTCAGATTCTGTGACACACTCTGGTAATGGCTTATGTGACTATTTTTTTGTTTTTACCACATTTTGATGTTATCTGTGATGTACTCAAGGCAGGAAAAAACCCAGGTCTGATTTCCTCAGCCAAGTAAATTTTGCTCTTGGGCAAGTGAAAATAGAAGTTCAGTGGTCCAGTGGGCAAGTGAAATTACAATGTAGCGTCAGTAGTCTTGTAAGTCTGACTAAAAATGCCAGCTTGATAAATGATAATTTCCAGTCATTCCATTTCAAAACTTAAGACCTAAAGATTAGTTAATTATTAGGTTGAAAGCAAGAATTAGTTTGGAATCCGAGTGTACTTCATTCGCATTTGTCCTCTGATTTCCTTACTGGCCACCACACTGGCAAGTAATATTTAAGTGGGGCAAGTGAAAACTGAAATTGACTGGCCCACTGGGCAAGTGACTTACAATTTTCTTTTCTGCCCTGCTACAGATGCATGACACATGAAACCTACATGTATTTGGTAAGAGCCCAATTTCGTACAAGTAAAATGTACAGCTGTGACAGGGCTCTAAAGTGCTGTCTGGTCATCTCAGGGTAAGGCAATCGATTGAAATCAATCAATAAATTGATATAAATCAATAAATTGAAATTAATGTAAGTGTTGTCAGTGCTATCGATCAATTGAAAGAAATTCATACTCACATGCTAGAAAAGTTTCAAGTTATCAGTTTGATTTTACCAAATTTATCAGTCATTAGAGAATCAATTGAAAGTTGGTCTGTCTTTGTTAGTTCACCTAAACTGTAGAAAAATTGTCCCTCAACACAATGTTTGATTGTAACTTTTTTATGTAGATTTCAAAGGCACTACCAAAACCCCCAAAACATAGTCCCTGATACATGTATGCCAGCAAAATATTCTGTTTACGAGATACAATGTTATGTTTTTATGCAATTGTATTCATGATTTCATATTTCACTTTAAATCTTTTGTTCATTTCTTTCTTATTAAATGTTGCTTAAAAGATAAGTTAGTATCAGCAAAATTGATAATGCTTATTGAAAATTTGATCACAATCGATGACTCATGACGAATCCTTTTATTGATTTCTGATATCATTGACTAATTTCTATTGATTGTTATGAAATAATGGATTGACTATACTGTGTCGTCCAAGACAAGTAGATTTTCCTGCCTGGGCAAGTTACTCTTCCTTTTTTTCAAGTCCTGTGTAGTTTTCATGACAGTTTGAGGTACATGTATACCTCTTTATAAAGTATCATAGTGTTTTTTTTTGTGAAAGAAAATACCACAACATTTAACTTTCTACAGTATCAGCACCAGTGGGTGCAATGTCCATGTACAGTTGTGTATAACAGCATGTTGTAACTTGCATGTAGGTACAACTGTAGACACTTGAGTAACTTCAGAATACTTACTCTAGCATAAGAGAAATTTCTCTGCTGAAGATGGCACATTACATTTTAGCTTACTAGCATTCACATCAGAGGGCAACATAACCTTACAAGAGCATGCATCAGAAAGAATCATGAGGTGCATATAAGCCAATAACAAATGTCGCATGCTCATGCTCAGTTATCGAGAACAGATAATAACAGATAATAAAGCTCTTTATGCACGGAAGGTAAACATCACCAAAGTCGATTCCACAAGCAATGTAACTTCTCCTTGATAATGACACATTCACAACCAAAGGCAAAACGAAACGTATACGTATCTTGACGTTACTTTACTCTGCTCGTTCAATTTATGCAAAACTTGCTTACCTGTTGTTTTTGTTGCCTGTAATCGCTATCTTCAACTTCTGGGTAACGGTAAACTTTGCCTTGAAACCGTGAACGGTGACGAAGCGAAGGTAGAGTGGATTTTGGCCCGCTAAAACAGAGCTCGAGTTCGATGCAAGTTCCAACGAACTGCCAAACATGGCGGGAGAACCGAGAGAACCTGGTACCTAACATGAAGACCGCTGATTCCTGCTTGTTGGAGATCGGGCACTCACAAGGCTGGTATGCTCTTATAAAGGGACTGAGATAACAGTGATGGCAATGAAAGCACAAAACGGTAGAAATCACCAAAACAAAACAAAACAAAACAAAACAAAAAAAACAAAGAAACAGTGAACATGCAAGGGCAGACTTAGTTGTATTAATCTTACTTGTAGAATGTTCATGTTTCGGAATATTTAACGCTCTAAATCGATGATATTTCGTTCATTCTCAACGGTTCAGGGGCACAACTGTGACCTCGAACTTTCGCGATATGAGAAGTTTAATGTTTGTTGTTTTCGGATTGTTAAAAATGTCATTTTGAATACCGAAAAAAAGTCAGTTATCATTTTCGGAAAGGCGATAAGACCTAACGTTTTCTGGAAATGGACAAAAAAGCCCTAATAAGTTCGAGAATACTCAAGCTCCTCTAGAATAACCGAACAGATAAATTTTTTTTTGCGCAACCTAAAATTAACCTACAGAGCTTTGAAAGTACACCAGATAGCCTAAAACAGCGTTTAAAAGCATTCGAGAGGAAACGGTCGTTGGGTGTCCCTTATGGTTCCCTGCCTAACCTAACTCCACGTCAGTTCAAACTCGGTCACCAGGGCTCTTTCCGTCTTGAACTCACACAACACGTGACGCTTTCATGGTCCTTCATGAATAAATACGTACGTGTCCGAGAATTAATTTTTCTCTTTTCTAGAGACGTAAGTTGGGACGCCTGCATGTGCAGTAACAATTCTAGTTTTATTTTGTCGTTGTGAATGCGCGGAAAGTTCACAAGAAGACAGCTTAATTAGTGCGGTGTCGCACCCGTGCAACTTCTAGGTTTTCCATTTACATGGTTTTGACATGTTTCTTACAGGCTCCCTTTCTTTCATTTACATTGTTTTTACATGTTTCTTACAGGCCCCCTTTTTTCATTTACAGGATTTTTACATGTTTCTTACAGTCCCCCTTTTTTCATTTACATGCTTTTTACATGTTTCTTGCAAGCCCCCTTCTTTCATCTACATGGTTTTTACATGTTTCTTACAGTCCCCCTTTTTTCATTTACATGGTTTTTACATGTTTCTTACAGGCCCCCTTTTTTCATTTACATGGTTTTTACATGTTTCTTACAGCCCCCCTTTTTTCATTTACATGGTTTTTACATGTTTCTTACAGGCCCCCTTTTTTCATTTACATGGTTTTTACAGGGTTACAAACATAACATTTCCAGACTTTTTACAGCATTCGCTTGAATTATTTACACGTTCCTCACATGGTTTAGCAAAGCAATTTACATGTTTTTTACAAAGGTAGATACTGTAAAAGTGCGTAAAATATTTTACAGGTTTTTACATGTTCTTCAAATGATCATTGTCGACAAAGACAATGTAAATCACTATTTACAGAACATTTACATGCTGTACTAAACGCTGTAAATTTCCTGTAATTTTATTTTACAAAACCCTAACATGTAAATTGTAATTTACAAAGAATGTAAATCAAGATTTACATACTGTAAATTAAAATTGACATGTCCATGTAAATTTTCAACTTTTCCAGTTGGTGAAAATTCAGAAACTGTAAATCGAAGAATAACTTTAGATGCAATCAAAAAAAAAAAAAAATCACACAATAACTTTTTGTCAGAAGTTTCTCACACGATTAAAATCCAGAATTTAGACCATCAAAATTGGAGTGATTTTTTTGAATAAGAAGCTATTTTAAATCTGTCCTCAAAACATTCTTGTTTCGGAAATCCTACTTCTGATTTATTTCATTTTATGAGAAACTGTATTTTAATTAATTATTTCATTTATTTTATTTACTTACTGTTATTAGAAATATTTTATAGGATTTAACTAATTTACTTTTCATAGTAATGTAAGCGCATTGAATTTTTTTTAAATGGGCCAAAAAAACTTCGTAAAATATGACTTCATCATCCTCGGCAAGGTGAAGAAATGCTCCAAGAAAGACCAAATATACCTCGTTTCTTTCTTTTTTGGAAGTTTCTATTGTAAGGTTAAAATTATGATCTGCATTTATAAACCGTTCGTTGAAAATACAACTGTAACTGAAAAATTGTGGTTACCGTTGTCAGTTTGCAGAAAACTTGCTTGTAAAAAATCATTTAACGGAATGTACACGTGTGAGACTTCATTAGCCCTGAGAAGTTGTGATAGTTAAATAGTTGTGATGTTGCTTTTATTAAAGACATTCTATTTACAAAATCTTTTTTTGTTTCTTTAACAAAAAACTATGGTAAGGTTAACACTACATTAATAAAAGCCAAACCTCATAGTTACCCTGAAACAAGGATGTATGTTAAAACGACTAGACATTCTAGGAAATTGAAAAGAAGTTCTAAAATGCGGTAATATAATGGCTTTCTAACACTTATAGCATGTTTCAAAAACCATTTCAGTTTTCTACCTTAACAATAAGTGCTACACTGCAAAACAATGTCGGTTTACAGAAGACAGTCCTGAACTGATTCAAAACATATTTGTCTAATAGAGGTCAGCGGATATTCATCAGTGGAACACTTTCTAGATGCTTCAACCTGGATTGTTGGGCACCTCAAGGCTCTTGTTTCGGACCAATACTATTTATTATTTGCATATCTTAGTTGTTAGATGTTATAGAAAAACACCTACCACATGTACATTGCTTTACTGACGACACTCAGCTTTATTTAAGCTTCTGAGCCATGTCAAGATATTGACGTGAGAAAAGTGGAAAGGTGTATGGTAGATATTCGAAGCTGGATGATTAATGATAGAATCCTACTCAAAGATGACAAAACGAAGGTGTTATTGTTGTTTACTCAGTTTGCGATATGAAAAACTAGGCGTTTTAATTTGAATAACTGCCTAATTTATACAAATGTGCGGTGGTGTGCTGTATGCTAATTACGTGGTTGTGCGTGCTGTGCGATAGGTGCTAGTGCGAAGGTGTGACATATTTAGTGTAACACCTTTCCCCTTTTGAAAGCTTAAGTTATAATAGAAAATCCATTAGACCTGTTTATCAACGTTCATGTCTCGAGATAAATTCTATTTTGACAGCACACTCCTAGGTAGTTCCTTTTTTAGTCCATAATAAAGTCCCTGAATCTTGAGGGAGACCTTCGTTGTCTCATTGAACGGCATAACATAGAAATAGGCTCTTGGTCACTTTGGGGTGTAGGTTCCTGCTCCACTGGTTGATCTGTTTCTGTAAGCTCACTTTCAGGCAAGGATACAGTGTCCAAGCGGTCATCTCCTCCCTCGAGTTTGTCCTCTGGTTCAGCCTTTGCCCTCTAATCTGTGTGTGGTTCCTTCGAACTGGTTCCGTTAAGGTGTTTACAGTGTAAGACCTTGGTGCAGTGCTTCCAATAACTTCACCATACATCCAAGGTTGGTGCTTATTTCCAGGCCTCGGTTTCACAAACACTTTACCCCTTGGAGAACTCTCTAAGAGGCCGCGAAGCCCTCTTGTTGTACTGAGCCATTGATCTTAGTCTTCTTTCTGCGATGTCTCCATGCACTAGACTAGACGCTGTCTGTGTGGTGAGTTGGGGTGAGTTAATGTAGGGATGATATCCTTGAGTCTTCTTGAAATGAGACGTCGTGCTGGGGAGTAGTTGTAACCCTGCTGAGGAGTGTTTCTGTAGGCTAGGAGAGCCAGATAAGGATCCTCTTTCCGAGACTTCTTCAAGATGTTTTTGGCAATCTTAACTGCTGACTCCGCTTTCCCATTTCCCCGGCTGAAGTATGTTGATGATTTGACTATGGTGAAACCGTATTCTCGAGCAAACCTTGAGTATTCGTGACTTTCGAATTAATTGAGGGCCATTATCGGTTATCAGCTCATCTGGGATCCCATGACGAGCAAACTGTCGCTTCATTGCTCTAATCATTGAGTTAGCGGAGGTGTTTCCGCTGAGGGAGCCCTGGCCGGTGTTGTGGTCTTGGGCAAGACACTTAACTCTCACAGTGCCTCTCTCCACCCAGGGGTATAAATTGGCACCTGCGAATTGTTGGGGGAAGCTAAACAAATTGCGAGGGAGTGACCTCCGATGGACTAGCATCCCGTCCAGGGGGAGTAGATACTCCTAACCGCTTCATGCTACAGAACCCGGGATACGCTCCGGCAGCTATGAGCCAGTCGGCTCCAAGGCTTCACACACAATGGTTGACCATTACGAGGTAGTTGTTTCCATCCAGCTGGTAGAGATCAGCACTTATTTTTGACTACGGTCTGATTGGTATTGTGTGAGATTTTATCGGTTCTTGTGGTCTCTCGCTAACGTATTGAGCACAAAGTCCACATGAAAGGCATTTTTCCTTGATTGCTGCTTGAATTTCGATCCAGGCCAGAAAAGAGATTCGCGAGCTCTTCTTATGCTGCTGTCGGCCCCCTGGTGTGCTTTATGTATTTTCTGCAACATCTCTTCTCGTAACGAGGAAGGGACAATAACTTTGGGAGAGCGATAGACCACGCCATCGTAAACGGAAATCTCGTCTCTGAAACTCCAATATTGTCTTAGATGCTCCGGCTTTTCCTTCCTTTCTACAGGTCACCCACTAGCTGCCACATCGCACAGGGATGCCAGGACCGAATCCTTGGCGGTCTCTTGTTTGATTTTTTGCATGGTTTCAGATGTGACTCTGTTTGGCTCAATATCCATCTCAGCTATTTCCAACCGGAACACTTCGTTTCCTTGCTTAACATTGGCTGCTGAAGGGTAATCAGCGACAGGTACACGAGACAAAGTGTCGGCGACGTAAAATTCCTTTCTTTCTTGCACCAAACTGAAAACTGGTATCTTTGTAGTTTGAGCATCATTCGCTGCAGTCGGCTAGGTGCTTTGCTGAGAGGCTTCTTGAAAATTGTCTCGAGCGGTTGGTGATATGTATGTACTGTGGTGTCGTGCTTTCCATAAAGGTACTGGTGCCACTTACCCATGCAAGAGACAATGGCAAGACACTCCTTTTCAATTTGAGCGTAATTCCTCTCGGTGTTGTTCAGTCTGTGCGATGTGAAACAGACAGGCTGATCGTTTTGTAACAGCACGCCACCGTTTGCATCTTCAGACACATCCACTTGCAGAGTTACTTGCAGAGTAGGATCGTAGTAACGTAGTGCAGTCGCTGACGCAATGAGATTCTTGGCTGAGTCGAACACGTTTTCATGGTTGTTTGACGACAGGAATGTAGAGTTCTCTTTTATCAAGTTTCTCAGTGGAAGAACTGTTTCCGACAAGTTGTGGCACAACTTGCTTAGGTACTGGCACATGCCAAGAAAGCGCTGCACCCCAGCCTTATCTTTGTGATTGCGTCTACTTTGGCTGGGTCTGGTTCCACCCCTTTATCCGTGAGTTTGTGCCCCGTGAACGTGACAAAAGGAGATTTATACTGAGGCTTTTTCGCAGACCGTCGGAGATCCTACTCGCTGCACTTCTGTAATAGGCTTGTGAGATTTTTGTCATGATCAGGATCAGCTTCCTCTTTTGAATTACCACATCCGAGGACACAGATATCTTCGGCATTGTTTATTACTCCTTGCAAACCATCTAAGAATTCATGTCGCCGTCGATGATACTCTTCAGGTCCAGAGGCTATCCCAAATGGCCTCCTGCAGTAGCAGTAGCGACCACTTGGCCCCTAAAACGAGGTCAGTAACGATAATTTTTCGTCCAACTCGATGGTGTGAAAGGCCTCCGAGACGTCAACAATAGTGACAACTTTTGCATTGGTTAGAAGTGGAAGCTTTTCTTCAATCGTCGGTATCGTGTACTTGGGTCTTCGGATGGCCCTATTGATGGTTTGGCTTAGATCAATGCATATTCGAAGTTTCCCGTTTGGCTTTTCTTTCCCCAGGATGTTTGAGAGCCAGCCTCTGGGTTGTGTGACTGTTTTTATGATGCCCTCATTAGAAAGTCTCTTTAACTCTTTAAGCGCTTGTACGTGCCCTGGCCTGACATTGGGATCCAGCTCGATGTGCATGGAGGTTTTTACAGGATTTCCACGCCCTCGGCTGAATACGTTCGAGTAGCACTGTAATACATCGTCCTTCGTCAGCTTTCCTAGTGGTGGAGCTGGTTCCGCATTTTGCGAAATTTCTTCAGCTGCGTTTGCCGTCTCGTCAGCGTACACCCTCAAGTAATTTAGGGCTTGTGCATCCCTTCCACTGAGAAGTGCTGGTTTCTCATCTAGAACGTTTACCAAAAAGAAATCCATGGTGTAAATCCTGCCCCTTCTCTCGCAGCATAAGGTCACCTGGCCTTCAAGACGCATAGTTTCACTTCCATACGTGTTTATCTTGCTAATCCGACGAATTTCTGCGTTAGGAAATTGCTTTCTCATCAGAAGAGTGCTGGGAATGGTATTGCAAGTGGATGCAGAGTTGATCTGCGCCTTCACGACTTTTGTTTTCTCTCATGTATTAGGTAAGGCTTCCTCGTTTGTGTCTTCAGGGACAAATTTGGATTGTTGTTGTCGAGCTTGTCGTCGTGTTCCACCCCTGCAGACGCGCGCGAAATGGCCAGAGATATCACATTTTCCACATTTTTTCCCATTGCCGGGCATTGTTGCTGACGGGGCTGTTGATGTTTCACGCTACACCAAAGACACTGTGACAACTGGGGCGATTTGGTTGTGTAGTTAACCTGCTCCTGCTGTGTGTTTCTGGCTGTTTTCATTAGCTGATTCGTGAACGTGGTTGCCTAGAATGTTTTGGCGACTTCGACCACTTTGCGTAGTTTGACCTTTGCTTGAGTGGTTTTATGCCTGTGCCCTTTCCCGATGAACTTCACTCGAAGGGCATCCGACGTTAGGCCGGCGATAAATTGGTCCCTCATGAGTTCGTCTGCAAAGTCTTGATTTCGTATTCTCGTTCCCATGACGCGATCGACTCATTTACTTGTTGCAGTAGGCAAAGGGACTTTTGTCGTTCCCCTGATACTCCAACACTAGCACCATAATGTTCTCTTAACGCATTGACAACACTGTGAGGTTTCTTCAAATCGGCTTCGCTTAAACCCAGACTGTATTTGTGCACCGTTCCTGCCGCAGGAGACAGATGCCCTGAGGCATGCCATAGCTTTATCCGGCTTGGTTCACTTGGCTTCGTCGGTTTCTTTCGATGTATCGTACCAATTTTGTATTATGCAGTAATCTATCAAATCCTCGATGTAGGTTTCAAGGTCGTGCTTTCATCTCCTGTTGTTTTGAATTCTGGAAACGGTGTGTTCGAAGTCTTCTTGGTTTAAACCGGAGAAAACATGACTAGTAGATCACTAGATCCAAATATCCGTTGGGAAATAATCAACCGGCACGCTGCCATCATGTTGTTTACTCACTTTGCGGTATGAAAAACTGGGCGTTTTAATTTGAATAACTGCCTAATTTATACAAATGCACAATGGCAGTGCTTTATGCTAATTACGTGGTTGTAAGTGCTGTGTGATAGGTGCTAGTGCGAAGGTGTGACATATTTACATAGTGTAACATTATTACCTTAATTGGAACACGTATCAGCTAAATAAGTTAGATTGCAACATTTGTTTACGCATTGGTGATAATGACATTACTCTGTTGCCTGTGCTTGAGGTATGCAGGACTACATTCTAAAATTTATATAATATTAAAAAAAAAATTACGAAATAACTATCTGAGAATAGTCTGTGTACAATTGTCCATGCCTTTATTACCTCTTGACTCAGCTATGGACTTCCCAGTGTGCAAATTTTTAAGCTACAGCGTGTCCAAAATGCAGCTGTTAGGCCTATTCTGTCAAAGACACCCTATTGCCCTTGACAGAAACTTCGAGGAGACTGTCTCTCAGTGCCACTGACCTTTTGTCACTAGCATTACTGGGATGGTGGGAGGCGCAGTGGCTTCACGGTTAGTGTGCTCGTCTCTGGATCGAGCGGCCCTGGTTCGAACCCTGGCCGGGGACTTTTTGATCATGGCACGTTACTCTCACAGTGCCTGCCTCCAGCCGGGTGTATAAATTGGTGCCAGTGAATTTAATAGAAAGGAGAGATGCTTATTCTAATACGGGAATAAAGTAATCCCACTTTTTGTTACGTTGTACTAGTTTACCATCTCTTTTGGCAATCAACAATTCTATGTTAAGAGTGGCTTTCAATTTAGCCTTAAAAACTTCTAAAGACGGTTTTGTATTGTAGAGCTTACACCCATAGATATAAACTTCGCAGGCAAAAGAATGTGGTTAATTACTATAAATTCTTCATCAATATCAAATTTACCGAACAAAACGTCTTTGAGTGAAAAATCTAATTCGCTTTTATGGATGGCCAGCCAATTTATATTGAAGTACTCCCAACTTTGTGTCCAAAGTACAATTGAAGACTAATGAGTCGATTTCTTTTCAATCCATGGGGGAGTAGAAATACTCCTGGTCGCTTCATACTACTGAAACCGGGATAAGCTCCGGCCTAATGAGCCACTTGGCTTGTATGCAGACTTTACTCTTTACCAATCTATAGAGAGGTTAGGTTGCTCCTTCTTTCGTTTGAGTGGTCGAAGGAATTTCTTTACTGGAACGGAATTCTCTGTAAAGTGTTTTGGAGGAGATGCTTGAAAGAAGAAACATCTCGCCTCTTATTGGCACTAGAAACGAATTTTTCAATGAAAACATTCGGTTCAACGTGAACACGTTTTCCTTCCCTTGACGGTAGAACGCCGATCATTCGGTATGGCACTAACTACTCCAGTTAACAGGAAACATTGACTTGGAGTCAGTTTTGCATTGAGGATTTTTTCACTTCCTAGAAAAATATTATCTTTGGAAACCAAATCTCCGACTTTACTTATCCTGAATGCATTGTGAAAGAAGGCACGGTATAGTGATTTACCATAATTCAGAATGTATTCATTACTCCACACAAGTTGATTCATTACAGCTTCATATCAACTCAACTCAAGAAAAATTTCCAAGGACCAGCATAATCTTCAATATACTTCTTCAAACACATAGTTCTTTGTGCTAGAATCATAGAATCTAAGTCAAGCATCTTTAACCCTCCATATTCAATGTTATGAATCAAAGCTAATAGCTTTATCTTATCCTCTTTTTTTCAAATGAAATAAAAAAATCTTTGTTTGTTGCGTACATGAGATCATTGGAAACATGAATAAGGGAAGCTGCAGACATAAATCTTGGAATGGCAAATGATTTGACAATTTGTATTTTCCCAATAAGAGTGAGCCCTCTCCATTTCCACACACTTAATGTTTTGGTCTGGGGGCCTTTACTCACTTTGGAAAAAAAAATCGCAATTTGAGGTCATCTATTGTCTGAACAAAATGGAGCAATACGATTGGATGCAATGTGTAGCAAAGAATTGTGATTGGTTCAGAGAAATCACCCCACTGTCAAACTTGAATCGAGCATCGCGTGTCGCGGAATAGAAACTTACAGCGAAAGCAGAATCGAGCTTTGAAATCTACAAATCTTATACAAAATGCTAGAATAGTCAATTCCGTTTTTAACGTGTGAATTGCGATAGCAAGTTAAGTGTTATTGGTGATATGCAGATTATGCGAATGATATGCAAACGAGGGGTCGGTCACTCATTTCGGCTTCTGTGTATTGTACAACCATCAATCTGTTTAAGAGCTCAATAACTATTTTATCATCCTTTAATATGAGCCAGCTGTATCATCATGAACTTATTACAAAAAGGTTTCTGCTTGCTAGGTCGAGCTTGCTGAGGTAAATCGCCCACAGCAATAATGTCTATACCAGCAAATTAAATATCTTTGAGGTCCGCCGACTTCCAACAGTTTCGTCCAGTCGTTGATGGATTTGTAGTAGCTTACTGTTTGAAACCATTCAATTTTTTTTGAACAACCATTAAGAGCTTTTAGGAAGTTCACTCGAAAATTGAGCCTCGACGAAGTGTTTTTTTGATGTGGTACTAGAGATAAATTGAATGTATAGAAGCCATTTAAAAACTGTCGGTAAACAAAGGCCTAGGGAGGCGTGGTGGCCTCATGGTTAGTGTATGCGCTCGTCCCCGGATAGAGCGGTCCGGGTTCGAGCCCTGGCCGGGACATTGCATTGTGTTCTTGTTCAAGATACTTTACTCTCAGTGCCTCTGGATCTCCACCCAGGTGTATAAATGGGTACCGGCAAACTTAATGCTGTGGGTGGCCCTGCGATGGACTAGCATCCCATCCAGGGGGAAGTAGAAATATTCCTTGTCGCTTCATGCTACATAAGCCGGTGTACGCCTGATGGGCCACTTGGCTCGTATGCAGACTTTACTTTAAACAAGGGCCTAGTGCACTATACGTAGCCATTCCGGTATTATGATCATTGCTCTTATCAAATTAATGGCATTTCCCCCACCACCTCCATATACATAACAAAGATCGATATGTTTGGGCTCAATAATTATTTAGGCAATCGACACTTTTAACATGTTTCTACACCAACAGAGTAGAACATGATAAGTAAAACTTTGTTTTATATTTAAAGGTCTTGCAGAGTTTTTGTAGTTCATCATCAGAAATAGCAGATGGCATTCTTTGCGAGGTTTGTCAGTCACTTTTATGAACGGATAGTGGGGAGCAGGCCTGTGGAGGAAGAAATGATACCAGCTGTTCAGGTGAATCGAGTCGTACTTTTCATATTAGTGTTAGCTTACTTCTATCACATCTAGCTCGCGGCAAAATTCAGGTCTTACCCAAACGTCAATCTATTTGTAATAACTGGTGTAATTTTTACATTGCTCCAATAAAGCACTTTTCTCCAGAAATGCACGCCATAACGAAAATGGCAGATTTGACGAAATTTGGTCAAACTGAGTGAATTTCGACGAATTGGCGAATGTTAGTCAAATTTTTCAAAGCGGAATCAGCTTGGTGGAATTGACGATTTTGACGACTTTTTCGCCAGCCATAACCATGCAAATTATCTCATCAGAGACGGCGTTAGCATGATGGCCAATTTGACGATTTTGGCGATTTTTATACAAATTACATCATCAGAGACAGGCCTAACATGTTGGCGAATTTGTCGATTTTGGCGATATTCACCCATATAATTTTCCCAACAACCTTGGCAAAATCGTCACTTTCGCCAAAATTGCCACAGATTTACAAATTTCGTGAAATCGGTCAAAATCGTCAACAAAATTTTGTCAAATCTGCCATTTCCGTTACTGCATGCATTTCTGGACATATCCCGAATAGAGGGAAGACTCACGTCCGGTAAAAAGCTGATTGAAAGTCCTTGTTATGATCGAAACACCTTAACATGCAAAAATTACTGATAACCGAAAAATTGGCTTAGATTTTAAATGATAGGTGAAACATCAATGCAAATTAATTAAGCTAAGAACGGAGATTCCAGAACCAGATCCTGAAGGTAGAACTGTTAATGTTGGCCACCCTTCTAGTTTATCGACACTTGCAAACACTTGCCACTCCCCTCCTGGGAAGGTTACGCGAATTTCCCGATCTCTATATTCTGTTCTAATTATGGTCATGGTTATATTTAGAGGGAGACTTGTTATCCCAATGGAAAAAAAATATGGCTGCATCGTATCTTACTATGTTAAAGGACAAGGCAGAGTTGACATTCCCGAAACCATAAACCCGTGGCAAGTGCTGGATCATCATTCGTTTCACGTGTCGTCTAGTGAGGCAATCGACAAAGCTTTGAAGGCGAAAATAACCCAATCAGTGCGCCAGAATAGTGCATGGTTCCAGAAAATATCCATACCCACCCAAGGAGGATTTTTGGAAATTCCAAGGTGGAGGGGGATCTCAAAGACATATTTTTAAAGGAAAGTTACCCTGCAAGAAAGAGATTCCATCCTCTTCTGCTCAGTGAGAGACTAGTGGGAACCTTTGCTTACAACCTCTCAATCGTTTTTCACAACGCTGTCCATTTGCGAGGTTGCCGACAATATCTGCTGTCCTGTGATTGGCTAAAAATTAAAACTGGCAACGCTGCATTGACATGGGTTCGTCATGTACTCATCGAATTCAAAACTTTTGTTCGATGATGAATAAGTGGCAATCTTTGGTCTTTTGGTGTTTGCACAGTTCCAGAATTTAACTATTGCTGTTCATCAACAGAAGAGATTGGACTTTCCCGGGGGGGAGGGGGCAAGGGGTTCTCTAAGACCAAAAAAATTAAAGAAATGTATCAAGCTCAATTGGAATTTCCAGAGGGGTGGGGGGTCTTGGAAAAAATCCCTTCTGTGGGGAAGGCACGGATATTTTTCTGGAACTACACATTGACGTTAACAAGCGATTAACAAGATGTCAGGGTTGATAGATTTTAATAATTTTTAAAAAGTTTGTTTATCTGCAACCAGCTTTTTTTTTTCTCAGCCAGTTGTTTCTTTTTCGCTAAGTACTTCGTAGTTTTGAACAAAATTTCTCTAGTTTCTCTAACAAATTAAGGGTGGAAAAGTCGAAATTCAATTAATCCGCTGCAGTTCAACCGAAAATAACTAAAAATTTGATTGGGTATAAACATTTTGCATAACAAAGCAGAATATATGTGACATGCTGACGTAATTCACGCATACCCGGTAGGAAATCGAGCCGCTGGAAGCAAAGGTTACTATTGTCTTGCACCGAGAAGAAAGGGAAGTGAATTTATTATCTCTGTCTTGTAGCGTAAAGGAAAGTATGAACTAAAACTGGAATTTACAGAGGGACGGGGAGGGAGAGGGGAGGAGCTTCAAACAAAAATGTCCTCTATGGGAGAGGTATGGATATTTTCCAGAACAAAACAATGACATGGGAGAAGACATAAAAAATTTCAGGCCGTTTTTAAGAACACATAACTTTCCAAGCTGGTGGAAAACAACCAAAGAAGAAATAATAAACTGAAAATAACAAGGATGGCTCCTCCTATGGTTACCAGCCCATGCAGTAAGTTAGAGAAACTGAACAAAAACTCATCTCCCATTCATTCTTTTTTTAAACTTCTCACCTCTTCTCTCATAAACCGGGCGGTGTTGGACACGGTTCACGTGACAGTATTCGACCAATCATATGTCGTGTCAGCCGGAGCAATGGCGGACACATTTTTCGTTGCGAATGGAGAGTAGGTTGTCGTTTCTCGACCGATTTCTGCACTCATCATGAGAATCAAGCGAACATTTTCTAGGAGCTGTTAGTGTAATATCTAGACCAGTTATTTGCCAAGCCTCAAGTGCAGGTAAGCAATTTTTGCATCAGAACTAGTCAATGAGAATCATGCTATGTTAAAAACGTTTGTGTACCACACGCGCTTGACATGGATATTCTTTGGTCGTTTGCGGGGTAACAGGGATCAGTATTGTGAATTATTTTTGCGTGAAACTTTAGTTCGAGAGTTGAACTTTAAGAAAAGTCCGGCGGGCCCAGGCGGGCCCCGCCGTTTTAACGGTCAAAATCGGACTTGAAGCTGGGGCATTTTCCTTGATTTGTCAGGAGTAGTTGTGTGATTTCTACCATTGTTATTTTGTGGCTCGGCTTGTTCCCTTTACATCTTAATGTTTTCTTGTTACGTTTTTTTTTTTGTAGCGCGTATGTCATCCGTTTGTTTGGCCGATGTTCAAGATTTTTGGATCCTGCTTTGGATGCTAGTCCATTAAAGATATCATCTCATTTACAGTGAATTTTCACTATCATGATCACTGCCTGTCTTGAATTGGTATCTCTAACAGAAATTTACTACTCTTGGATCGGATGTTATTGGTCAGTCATCTATGGCTGATTATTTTTGATCTCCCACTTCTTTATGCTTGTTTTCCTTTGAATGTTGGTAGTAGTGGGAGACTATACATCAATAACTAATAAGTGTTTCATGTGTATAGTTACGTATAATTGTCAACTTACCTGGAGCAGAACCAGCCAATGTGTTTGAAGCAAATGCTGAATTACCCGCTGGTATTTTTAAAGACTATGGGCTTGGACTTAATTTTGCTATATTTCCCAAGAACTAAATTTATCCACTTACACTGTAGTGATCTAACAAGGAAGGCTACAGCATGCTGCTGTTTAGGATATCAAATTTAGAATGGAATAGACCAAAACAGAATACATAATGACATAATGCAAGTGACTACTTAGAAAGCTGCATGGCAATCCCAAGTTTTAAGAGCTACTGCAAGTGTTCAATATAGTGCATCTGCTTGTATTTTAAAATGTTGTTACAATTTAGTTATTTCAGTCAAAACATCTCACTACAGATGATCTAGGATACAGCTACATGCTAGATTATTCTGAATTCAGTTGGTCACAGTCATTACGAGTCGACACGAGGAAGAGCTGTGGAGACTGTTTTTGGCAAAACATTTAACAGCCAATGTAGGAAATGTTAATATCGGTACACGATCACTGTGTTGTTGACCACAGGACTTGCAGTAAATAATAAATTTTAAACTGACAGATATTTCAAATGGCCTGCATAGCACTGTTCTGGGTAAATAGCTCCCTTTAGTTTACACAAGTTACATTGAACCGTAAACTTCAGCAGAGATGTGATATGAGGATATGCAATGAAGGTACAGGACCATGAGCTATTCATTCATTGCTAATTGACGGTGCCTATCATTCACAATCTTCCAGTTTACTAATTTATAAGTGAACTTAATGTTGGCCGCTGTTTCCAGAATATGGTTTTTGTGCTATTTTGCTGGTTTTTTGTTGTGCTTGTCAGCACTTTGCAAATATTCAGTTTAAAAAGCATACTTTGGAATTGAATTATTATTTGCAAGTAAATGTAAGTCAGTTTTTTTTTTTCACATCCCCCATCTGCAATTTTAGTTGCAACCACTTTAAATAGCATGAGGTATATTATTTGTCAAAAGCATTCATTTCATGTAATTCAACCAAGCGTTCTTTCCATTGAACCTGATTTCCCTTTTACATGGCCTCACATGTACTGAGAACCCAGGAATGGACACTTGGAGCAGATACTAGCTACATCCAACACCTAAACACTAGGCGAAGAGAAATCTCACACTCGCATCAGTTTGAACATTGATATTGCCAGGAAATATTTTATGATATTTCAAGGAAGTTGAACAAGACCAAAATCGTGTTATCCCATTGTCTACAAAATAGATCCACACGGTACATATTTAATCTTGGATTTGTAAGTTGAACAAGAATTTGCTGGAAGTGTGACCTGGTACAGGGCACGAATACAATTATTTTTTACCACTTATATTAAAGCAAAACATACCCTACTTCTTCCATTAAGCTTCTAGGTTTTTTAATTCCATTTATTGCAAATTGTTTTTGTTATTTTGAAAGAGCCATAGCTCATTAGCAAGCTGTTTATGATTCCTTTTGGTTAATAAGGAAATATAGCGGGCGAAACTCGATTAATCAAGCTTTGCACAAGTTTTCAAGGACAAAACATTGCTTTGATTTCGAATTATTCAACCCTTTTCTTCGTACGTTTTACTTCTCAGCTCTCTTATCGTCGAACGAAAACATAATATCTTTTAACAACCATGTTGTCGGCCAGCAATACACTGATACACTTCACACACCAGTCGAGATATCTAAAGCCTGGTTCTCATATGCCGCCGACATACCTGGAACATAGCCGCCGACACGGCCTGGGACACCGTTACGGAATATGTGAACATTTATCGCCGAATCATAATCTATCCCAGGCATTGACCACCGGCTTGCCTGCGAAGTTGAGCTGAGTTCAACTTCGCAGGCAAGCCGGCGGTTGTCGGTGGTTGTCGGCGATGAAAATATTTTATGTGAACATCATCTGCGGACGCAACGTACTCCAGTAAGACGATTGGATCCATATTTATAGGTAAACTATTTGAAAATTGCGCAATTCGATTTGCATTTCGAGTAAATTTGAGTATGTCGGCGATCCATCGCAGACAAGCCGGGGACCCGCCGGGACAGATCGCCGAACGTTGTCTGTTGCAATCGGCGACTACGTCGCAGGTAGGTCGGCAGGATATGAGAACCAGGCTTAAGAAGGAAAGTGCCGAAGGTAGGTTCAATTCCGGCAAGTTAAGATCGAATTCGAAGAGGTCAGAAACGGAAATAATTTGTTTTTCAACCGTAGAGATCCGACGAACCGCGAAGCTTCGATTCCTAAAACCATCTGTTCAGCACTGAAAATGGTGGCTTTGTAAATCGAGCCTAGGTCATCTACAGCTATTACTTGGCCTGCGGAACATTTCATATGGATGTCATTCCAGATTTCTTTCAGATTCGGATGCGAACGAACCTCCTATAAGTCATATTTCCACATCACCATCAACATGTGGAGATGTTTGCCGTTCAGCGATCAGATGAAAATGAGCTTCGGGGAAAATTTCTTCCGGCATGCTTTGCGAGTCGTGTCCAACACCGCCTGCTCATAAAGCATGAATAATCACAATTTTTTTCTGTATTAAATCTCAGGGTTATCTACCTTGCGGAAAATACATCTTAATGACATTTTAACAGAACTTTTATTGATGATATCAGAAAGATGCATGTTGAGAGGAATACATTTATAATAAGAAAATTGAAAGTCAAGGGAAGGCAATTGAAAATGTGTTTTTAATTCCTTGTAAACGCTGGGATGCCTTCCCCCTAAGAAATTTTCTATTTTTAGAGGGTTGAAAATATCATTTTCCATGCTTTCCAGAGAACAGATCATAAATCAAAACATGGAAAAGCTTTCACTAGTATTTAGTCACCTATGTTGTGTATATGTCAACCTTCAGGATAATTATTACGCCATTTGTGAGTAACCTAACGTGTCAGTGTTTCAAAATGAGTCCTCATGCAAAACCTTTCATGTAAAAATGAGGTTGATTTGCATGAAAATGAACCTAATTGTAGAGGGAACACATTTTCATATCACAAGTGAGATCTTCAGACTACAGAAACCACAGACAATTACAGACACCACAGACAACAGAGGGATTCCGTCGGTCGCAGAACTATATAAATTTAGTGTTTGGTTTTCACTTAATCCTAAGATATACCCTCTGTCTTTATATATTAATTTCTGGAAGTCTAAATAATTGAGCACTATTTTTTCATATCAAGAGCCACATTCGGTATTTAGTTTGAGGGAAAAAAAGAATTGACAAGCTGGGACGGATGGTTACTCAAGCAAAGCGACACATAATTTAACTGATGGCTAACCTTGCTAGATATTTTATTATCATCTTTGGTTAAAATAGCAACTCGATTTATCTATAGTGAGCAAACAATTGTACAATGAAAGCACTGATACGGATCATTTGCGCTCGAGTGATTTAACTGCCACCCTTACCAATCATTCAGTCCCATTGGCCCGGCACATTGCGTTGATGGTCTGTGAAATTTTTTTTTTTTTTCATTAAAAATATCCCAAACCCTCTTCTTTAGTGTTTAATTAGGATGTCAGCAATTATCTAAATTCTTGTATAACAAAAACAATTAAAGGATTTATTTTGAAACAAAACAGATTTGTTCCATGACCAATGGAAACTCGTCTGTTTTGTGTGGTTTCTGTAGTTGAAGATCTTGGTTGTGACTGATTATATAAGCAGTAAACATTCCAAACATATTTCAGGTGTTCAGAGTTTTGCAAATTTGACTGTAAATATTTAATAGACAATTTTCCCCTATTTAAATGAAGAAATACTTTTTCCTGGATTTTCAGAGGTTAATGAATGTGTGTAGGTGCTTTTGGTCACTATAAGCCCCAGCTTCTACTCAATGCCTGTCCTTTTTGCACCATGCGATACTGCGAATACCTCTGTCATTGTTACCACTGCTTGCTATAGTCACTTGCAATACATGTGATGCTAGTAATAGAAACTGGGAGACTAGCTCTGCCAGATGCAGAATATTTGGATCATGTGTACTATAAAAGGCATTCGCGGTCGAGTGTCGATTGTTACCCTCGATTGACACTCGATCAATATTCAATTGACACTCCCTTAACACTCGATCAACATCTCAGTCGACAGTCAGTTGAGAGTTGACTAATTTTCACAGACACGACATTGAGTGTGGATTGAATATATATGAGTCAGTTGATACTCGGCCGACAATCAACTGACTGTCGGTCGAGTGTGGATCAGGTGTAAATCAAGACGTTGATAATGAGTGTCAGCGGAGTACAGTCAATCGAGATGCCCATTGAGTGTCGATCGACAGCTTTTATTCAGTTGTTTTGTTTTGTTTTCCTTTGCAATTCACATTTTCAGTACTTTCTTAAAGCATTGAAGTCGGTGCACGACTTAAATGTTGGCGTGGATTGCTTCAATTAAGTGTCCCATAATATTGTCAGAGCTAATCCTACAGTTTCCCTCGCATAAAGTGGCTCAAGAAAGGGATGCCAATCTATCATAGCTTGCCTCTTATATCCCTTTATAAACCTGTGTGGAGAGAGGTAATGTGAAAGTAAAGTGTCCTGCACAAGAGCACACTGTAATAACCCTATGCAGCTCCTGCGGTCCGGCAGACCACTCGATTCCGAGTCCAACCTAAACCACTAGGCAACCAACCATATAGTTAATTCAATGTTTGTCTTTTCCATCCTTAGATCCAAGAACTTCAAAGTGGTTATTTGTACCATCCATCTGTTCACCTATAACTGCAGTAATAACTTATTTGTTGTTAGTATGGCTGGTTCCAAGAGTCATGAGATCCAGAGAAGCTTTCAAACTTACCACCTTACTAGTGATTTGCAATGCTGCTTTGACATTACTGAATGTATAAATCTGTGTTGAGGTAAGTTTTAAATCGAAATCTTATATAATTTTCAATCTTTAAAGCAGAAATTTTTAAAGCAAGCCTTGTGCATGTGGTACACAATGGCATCTGTAGTCTATCACATGCTCACGTCAACAGCTGACAGGTACGTGCAAAAATGTGGCTTGGACGAGTTTGTCATCACAAAGTCTGACCACTTCGTGCTAGCAGCATGTGGGCACACAAGAGCGCTTGCTTCCGAGATCAGGTATGGAAAAGATCTTCTGCAAGATAAGGATGAGCGCGCTCGGACACTGCTATACATCGCAAGTAGGTCAGGTTTCTATGAAACGTGCGCGTTACTCCAAGAGAAAGGCGCATGTATCGATGAAGTACAATCTACTGGTAGCAGGCCCCTTCATGATGCAGCATACTATGGTCATACACTGATCGTTGAGCTTTTACTCCAACATGGTGCGAAAACTGACATCAAAAACCAGTTTGGAAGGACTGTTCTGGACGAAAGTGCCACGCCCGAGATACGTAGTCTGATCCAAACCGCGTCGACAGGCAAAATTTTGTCTTTTACCACAGAGCTCAGAGGTAAGTGCCTTGTACACAGAGTGTGACTGATAAAGTACCAAAAGGAAGTCGTAGCTAAGGAACTCACACGTGATCAGAGCATCCTTGACGGAGGCACGCGAGCCCAGTGGGATGGTATTTGCCGCTATTGGGATCTAGCATGGTATGGTACTCATTTTAGACATCTGGAGTCCATCATAAAGAACGGCCTTATCCCCGCTGGCTCAAATGGTATATTGCCAGAAGAGGGCCACTTCGAACTCAACAGAGCGTATCTTGGTATCGCTAGCTGGGCAGCAGCGATTTTCCCCTCCCCATGCATTTTGTACTCATCTCATGAAGCGTATTCGGAGCGAGTCATCTCTGAATCCCAGGAATGGTGCGTCCTCTTGAAAGCCTACTGCAAACCTGGCAGCTACAAATCATATAAATCCACGGTTCTCAACTTCGAGTCGACATCTCCCGACCCTGAAATGCGTGTGCCTGTCGAAGACTTGCGTGTTTTGCGCGTCGAGTCTGCACGCAACGTTGTCGTCTATTCCCTGATGTTCGTGCGGAGCACCTTTCTTGAGGATAAACACATGAGCTTGGATGAAAAAATGAAAATCTTGAGCCAAGAAAAAAACTCGCCATCTTAGTGCAGTGTATCTTGAGACTCCAAGTACGAAATGATTGTAAAATGTTTCCTTTCGATTCTTATAATTACATCGTTGGTGTACACTGGAAACGAAGAAGAAAATAGAACCCTGCACAGAAATAAATTATTCCTCCCGTATTTTAACCCTCCCTCGGGGGCTGTTACACCCTTTTATGGTCTATACGGGGAGGCTCCGCCCGAAAGGGGTAATTTTTCGGGATCAGGTATATGAAAGGTTAGTGATTGAGTTGAGGTGTATGAAAAGTTAGGAAAATATGTCATTTAGTTATGTTAAAGGGCCTTTAATTAAAATATTTCGAACAGACGCACCTTATGGCTGTATCATGTCATTTGTTAGCCACTACATGAACTTCCTTTTCAGCGATTTATTTATAATAAGGGCCAGTTATGAAAGTATGTGAAAGGGGAACCTTTTTTCAATGAATCGTATACAAAAGGGGCACCTTTTCTGGCAAAATGGTGTACAAAAGGGTAAGGGGTTGAACCTCGGAATGGGCCTCCCCGTAGAGAATTCCTCCTTCCCCTGGGATTTCCACTTTTGAATTGAATTTTAGTGCATTCTGCTTTTAGTGCTTAGTACGCGGTAGGCTATTGCGTAATGTGGAATGATATACAATTGGACCCCGCTAATTCGAACTCATTATTTCGAACTCCAAACCTTTTCCCTCGGACTTGCCCTTCATTCATTTACTATCGGCTGTTTCGAACTAATTTTTGCTTCCTCTGAGAGTTCGAAATTGTGGGGTTCAACTGTATGTTACTGATTTCAAAGGACTACTGGCCTAGAACTACCAACAATTACATGGACGTTCTTGCTTGTTCACCAGGCATATCGTAGGTCAACTCAGGTCACAACTTAACCACGGTCGAACGCAAAACTTCAATGCCACTCCCGGTTTTCCTGGCCTCGAGGTTTGTAAGGGTTGGAAGCGAAAATATACAAACTGCAAGCCGGTAAAGCAGGTGAACAACAATTCTTAAATTCTCTATGTATATGCGGCGTACAAAGCTTAACTTTTTAGTGGCTGTCTTAATTATGATTAAATTCGGCTAAAATCTCTAGGAGTTCGGAAATAACGCGGCAATTTTGCTGGGATCGACGGTAGAAATTGCGCGCGCCTGATGCATTTGGTCGACTTAAGACCCCAGTCAGCTCCGCCATTTTCCATGCCATCGAAATTATTGATGTTGCATGGTGACGCAAAATCTTATTGCTTTACTGTAAGTGGTGTTCCTGAAAGTATGTTTAATTATCTTGATTAGTTTCACAGTGATTTCCTTCGTTTCGAAATGCTCCGAATAAAATATATTAGCCAATCTCTCGCATGACAAAAACAAAGTTGTGGCTCACTGGGGCATTTTAAGAGTCACAACAGTCTTGTCCCTAAAGCAAGCTTTCTTGTTGTCAATATTACAATGAGCCTGCCATAATACCTCAAGTTTGATTACTTTTAGGACGTACGCATATTATCGGAAGAGACCTTATATCGGGTCTGGTCAGGTGCTGATCAAACGAATAGAACCGAGTTATGGAAACGAGACTGAGGTCGCAGGCTCCAATACGGAATTAAAACTTAGCTGGCACACATTGAAAAGGTTGAGCGCTTTTAACACATATTAAGTTAAACTAGTGAGACAATCTCAGATAGTGCAGAGTGTAATATATAGCTCTGACGCAGTACTCATAACACAGTTCCTATATAACCCCTGCCATTCACTCCTGGTTTGTACTGACCTTGCTAGTCAGCTAGGGATTTTCAGGGGATGAGACATAATCTTAGCAGTGTGTATGTTTGATGTGTGTATTTTCATTCACAGTCCAAGAATAACTTACAATTAATTACCGTTTGTCAAGACAGCTCTCAAATTTTGCTGTAGTGTTTTACGTTGATTATTGCTCATTTGAAATAAAATAATACATTAAAGGGCCACTTTCAGCCAGAATGCACCGCGGCCGTTTGTTCTTACATTGTTAAGACTGGCTGTCTGATTGGTCAATTTGCCGCATATTCAGGTTGGCGCGGCGCGAACGAAACAGCTGTTCGTCGTTCGTCTTGAGGTTCCTTCGTTCCCGATCGTATATTTAAAACTTGCGGATTGATATTTCAGAAGGTGATATCCACGAAAGGCCTGGCAATGATTTAAATGCTTATTGATCTTTAGTTGCTGGCGAATTGTCCGGAGAAGACAAAAACACCGATGTAACAGGCGAGGTGAGAAAGTTTCGCATATGCTGGAAATTGTTGGTTTCTACATAGATTCTACAACCCGAAAGTAAGTAGTGAACATATAGAAGGAAATAAAGTTTTCGTTTTTTTACAGGAGGAAGATGTTTAAGATAGGACATTATGTTCTTGTAGGGCACAATGCTGCCGTTCAAAGGGAAGGGCAGCGTGCCCGTCTAAAGCAGCCAATTTGAAATGTTCTACAACTTGTGTAGCTGCAGCAAGTCAAAGTGCAAAAACAAAGTAAGTTTGATCTAGCAACTTGATTACTATTTTTTTTTTTGAAAAAAAACAATTCACAGTATGATAAAGATGCCGTGTGGTTTTTAGGAATTAGGTCTTGAACGTAACGAAAGAGTGGTAGACGCAGCAGCTGTTGCAGATGGTGCTTCAAATTTTGCAGCTAGTGTCGAACAGTCAAGTGAAGAGATTCTGGCAATGTAAAATTTCTTTTATTACTCACCCACTACAACTGGGCAATTCAAGGACTCTGATAAGTATGCATAATTAGATGTAGTGAACTGATATTTGAAGTTCTTAAGTTAAAATGCCACAACACACGTCCAAGTTTTCTCAGCGATTCGGATACTTGAGCACTGATCTACAATGTTCACCACTAATTTGTAGTTTCACTTTCGTTTTGTATGTTTTTAACCCGCGGCCACGGGCCAAGCCCGGTTCTTGGTTTGGAGCCACTGGCCGAGCGCGGTTCATGTTCTACCCGTGGTTTATTTTGTTTAACCGCGCGGCCATGGGCCGAGAGCGGTTCATGTTCTACACAATGTTCTTTTTTTTTAACCGCGTGGCCATGGGCCAAGCGCGGTTCGTGTTCTAACCGTGGTTTATTTGTTAATTTATTATTTATTATATACGTTTAATGAAAACCTGGGTTCAGGTAAAAGTGGAAGGAAGCAAGTAAATCCAAGACACCCAAGTTTCTAAGGTCAACATGCAAAAAAATCCTTACTCTCCAACTACATACAAGGATCTTGTGTTACTCACTGGGGGCATTGGAGTATAGCCCCCCCCCCCCCCCCAAAAAAAAAAATCGAGACCATCTGTTAACATTTCTATTGTTTTTGTGACCTGCATGTTTGATAATTTCTGAAAAATTACAATGCATATGGTTATCACTCGTAAAAGGCCTTGGGTCATTTTATTGAAAAATACTTATATTTTGTCTATGGGTTGGTTTTGTTGCTCACACTGCTACTAAAATTAGCATTGATTTAAACAGAAAAAGTTACTGGTACAAGCAAGACTTGTACTAACTGTTAGAATCCAGCTTTCTTAAACATTAATATCCATAAAAATCCTTTGTCCACGAATATCCACAAGAGGTTGATGTACAATATTGTTATCCAAATTTGGTGCCATTTATGTAGTGTCAACTACCCAGGGGAACCTGTTTTTTCTAAAATAAGGGGCCTGCTTTGCATCAAAAGGAGCACAGGTGGTTCACATTTTTTGTTTCCCAATAAAACGCAAAGGCCCTTTGAGGAGTTCCTCTGTTGGAGGGGGTTCTTTTTTCCCTATTGTTATTGCAATTTGTTTTGGATCGAACTCGTTGCCATCTGATGGCAGGTTGAAACTTCCCTCCAATCGAGTACGCAACCGCAGCATTTTGGCAATCAGCAAGGGAAAGTGGCTGTATGTCTTCTCTTCTTTGACAAGTTCTGCATGGTACTTTTGGAAACGCTTTGAATACTTCCTGTGCCCACGTTGCCCACCATCAACCTTGGTTCTTGCCTTGCTAAATAGGTGGAAATTGTGGTCTAGGGCAGCCAACATAACTCTCATTATAAAGTAGGGATACCTAAAACAAGGTAATATCGAAATCAGGAAAAAGATAATCAACTTCTTGTTTCCTCAGGTGACTTAAATTAACTTTCAACACTTGCACAATTCTTTTTAGGTAGTTTTTCATTCTGTGAGCCTTAAAATCTGTTTTCTCCATCAATTACAGACAAGCTTCTTAAAAGTGATGTAAATTCAACTCAGTCAAATGCCATTCTATTGGGGACATATCTAGTCATCATGCTGTTGTAACTTTCCAGCTCACTGGTATGCCTAAAAGTGTGCAAAATGAGTCACAGTTCAATGGAGAGAGAAAAATTACCCTGAGCCACTGTAAATTCAAGACATAAAAGAATAGTTTCAATCTTACTACCTCAATCTGACATAGAAATTAAGAGTTTAGTGTCTGAGCAATAACTCCCATGTCAGACTGATTTTTAAAAGCTACAAAGACCCACCAATACTGTGCAAGTCAAACAACTGAAAAAAACTGCACATGGCTATCAATTATCTCACCAACAGATTTTGGAGAGCCGTTCTTCACTTGTACCCTTCTGATTTGTCATGTTTAACTGTGTTTAATCTCAATACTTATTTCATTAGCAAGCAAAGTCATGAAGAATCTTCCTGGCTTGAAAGCATCAAGGACCTTGCTAATCAGTTCTCTATAGCAGGTCTACAGAGAAACACAACTGTCATTGTTTAAAACTGTACAGTATGGTTACATTGCTAAGAGTTATAACTCCCTGAAGCAACTCTCCAAATTAAAGAATTTTAAACTAACACATTATTTTGCTAAATTGCATGTACATCCCCTAATTTGTTTTCGATTTAAGTTGCATGAATTGAAAAATTGACCAGTGTAACTGCCCTTGAAATGATTACGTGTCATAACATTTAAGGGGGTGTTAACTAGGCAATGTCTTGTGCAACTTTCTCTGTGCAAATTATTGTAGGAGAGGTTGCCTAAAAAATCATCAACTGTAAACAGGTGTCAAGTTACTTATGTATCTATTGACTTACCACTTTAACATTTGTCTCAAAACTGACATATGAGCACTCTTCCTGAGGTGTTATGTGAATACTGAAGTAACAAAGTACAGACATAGTACCTGGCACTGTGCCCAGGTCAATCATTCCGACCATTCTCACAGAGGCAAATGTCCTCGTATGCCTTGCCTCGTATGTCTCACGACACTTCTTCCACAGCTGGTGTAAGGGCCAATTTCCAATTCCCTCGGTTTCAATAGGCAAGATTCAGTCTAGTTCACCGTACATAAGTCCATCAATCGTCTGCGTCTTTATCCGTCTTATCCGTCGTTACTTCGAGTGAATCGCATAGACAACTACAACGTTTGCCGACGTTCGACATTACACGCACACTCGAAAGAATCACGTGACTTAAACGCGGAACTAAACGGCGGGAAAAATACATGAACAATACAGGGAACTCAGCAACACCTTACCCCGTGCACAACGTTAGTGGAGCATCACAATACTAAACATGGGTTCTCATATGCAACATATTTAAATAACAAGCGTCAGTATCAATGTCAATGTCCTTGTTCACGGTGTCTCTCAATCACGGCTGAGATTTCTCGATTCTTCCAATAAGCAAAGTTTCTGTATGGGTCGCACCAATGATGTCGAAGCTCCGGTTTTGACTTCCACAGTTCGGGCAAGCCCATTGCTTCCGCAAACTACTTTGACGACTCGGCCCATGCGCCACTGCCCTCTTGGCAACGGTTCATCTACAAGACGCACAAGATCTCCAACTTCTGCGTTTCGGCGGAGTCTGTGCCATTTCTCTCTCCTGTAAGGCTGGAACATACTCTTTCAACCATCTCTTCCAGAAATGGTCAGCCAAAATCTGCGTCTGTCGCCACTTCTTTCTAACAAAAATATCTTCTTTCACAAAGGATCCCGGCGGCAAGGTGTGTACAGGTCTTTGCAGCAACAGGTGGTTGGGGGTTAAAGGTTCACAATTGTTTGGATCATCAGAAGCAGGAGCAAGCGGCCTGGAATTTAAAATCGACTCAACCTCGGTAAGGACCGTTGTTAACACCTCTTCGTCAACGAGGCCTTTCCCAAGAATAGCCTTCAGGGCTGTATGGGTGCTGCGTATCAGTCTTTCCCAGACCCCACTGGCGTGTGAAACCCTTGGCGGTTGGAACATCCACTGACATCCCTTCTGGAGCAGTTCGTCTTGGATTTGTTTCTGGTTTCAGTCTTCAATTGCAATTGTGATCTCCTTTTCAGCACCAACGAAGTTAGACCCGTGGTCAGAGTAAATACACTTGGGTAGGCCTCTTCGATTGATAAATCTTCTGAAAACATTAATGAAGCAATCTGTTTCCAGGGAAGTAGCCACCTCCAGATGAACTACTCTGGAGTTCACACAAGTAAATATGGTACCCCATCTCTTGACCACTGATCTTCCCCTCTTGACATTTAGTGGGCTAAAGTAGTCGACTCCAGTATACGTGAAGCATGGCTCATAGGCTGTGATACGAAATGCAGGTAAGGTGGCCATCATCTGCTCCATCCTAACTGCCCTCTGTTTCTTGCACGTAAGGCATGATCGTACAACCTTGCGCACGGCAGACCTTCCTTTGGGTATCCAAAACTGTTCCCCTAACTGTGCCAATATGTGATCCTGACCAGCATGAGCTAGCTTCTGGTGAAATGCTTGGATCAGCAATTGAGTCACATGATGTTTTGGGGGAACAATCATAAGGAACTTGGCTTCCAATGCAATGGGTGCTTCAGAAATGCGGCCTCTAACCCTCAAAACACCATTTACCAACACTGGCCGCAGCCTAACAATTCCACTCGAGCTCTTGACGTTCCCTCGTTTTTTCAAGTCTCCAATTTCCTCTTGATAAGCTTCATTTTACACGATCTTCACTATGGCACTGGTTGCTCTCTCCAAATCCTCTGTTGTTAGATACTTGACACTGTCGTCCACGTTGTTGTCTCTACGATGCTGCAGGTATGCTTTGAACTTCAACAACCAGGCTACCTTCTTCTGAAGCACTGTCCAAGAAGAGTACCTCACAAGTAGTTCATGCAACTTGCCCAAAGCCGTCAAGGTGAATATGGCCTTCTTATTCTTGACTTCTAAGTCGTCTTCTGGCAGTTTACCAAAATCTGCCTGGGGCCATTCTTCCTCAGGTTCTGACAGAAATGCGGGACCGTTAAACCATCTCTCACTGCTTAGAAGCTGGTGTGCTGAAAGTTCACGAGATGCATCATCTGCTGGGTTAAGGGGTCCTGGACAGTGTCTCCACTGACTCGGCTTACACACATTCCTGATCTCAGAAACTCGATTTGCAACGTATGTCTTGAATCTACGAGATTCATTGTGATCTTGGAATCTGTCCAAAAGAATGTCAAGGAAATATTCAAATCAATCTTCTTTAAGATCATTGCATGAGCACGTACTGCAATTGTGGCAGTCTGCAGCTCTAGCCTTGGCACGGAGACATGCTGTAGAGGAGCGGTGCGGCTCTTGGCCATGATAAAGGAACAACTCACGGTTCCGCCCTCAGCTTCTTTTCTCAAATATGAGACAGTTCCGTACCCATATTCTGATGCATCACTAAAATGGTGGAGTTGAAAAGCCGCGCTGGTTAAACAGCCACCAGGCAAGTTACAACGAGGGAAGCTTACTTGACTAAGAAATACCAACTCTTCCTTCCACTTCTTCCAGCCTTTCAACAAGTCCTCTGGTAACTTGTCGTCCCAATGGAGCTTCAACTGCCAAGTCTTCTGCATCACTCTTTTAGCGGGAAGCAGGACTGGCCCAAACATGCCGAGTGGATCAAAGGTGGAGCTTATCGTTGACAAACATCCTCGCCTTGTGTCCTCATTCAACTGTTTCTGTGGCAGCGATACCTTTACCCCAAATGAAACAGTTTCAGTGTTCCACTGCAGCCCAAGCGCGCTTTCAATGGGGAGCTTATCAAGATCAAGATTCTTCACAGTTCTTTCCTCCGCGGAAATGGCAGCCAATACCTCTTTGATGTTGGAAACGAATTTCGTCAGGCGAAAGTTGCCTTTCTTCAACAACTGTATCAACTGCAGTGAGGCTTTAATTAATCGTTCGGTGGTGGGCACGGAAAACAAGCAATCTTCCACATAGAAATTCTTAGATACGATATCACACACTTTCTTGCTAAACTCAGTTTGGCTATCGATAGCCGTCCGCTGTAAAGTCCAAGCAGCAATACATGGAGAATCTGCCTTTCCAAACAAATGGAAAGTCATCCTGTGGTCACTTGGCGGCTCATCCATCCCTTCACTCCACCACAAGAATCGTAAGGCTTCAGCATCCTCCTCTGCACAAGCTACTCTTTGAAACATACTCTCAATGTCAGAAGCCACAGCTACCTCATTCTTCCTAAACCGAAACAGCACTCCAGTGAGCGAGTTGTTCAGCTGTGGGCCCTGCAGCAGTTGTTTATTAAGCGAGGTTCCACCATACTCTGCAGCTGCATCATACACCACTCGCACTTTAGCCTTGTTGGGGTTGATCACACCATGCTGCGGAAGATACCATGTACGATTACTGGTGGTGGATGCTTCTTTAGATAACTTGACAGCATACCCTTTGACAACATAGTCATTCATCACTGCTCTGTATTGCTCACCAAACTCTGGATCTCGATCAAACCTTTTCTTTAACTGCTTCAATCTCTTCTCTGCTAAGAGTCGGTTGTTCGGCAGATGGCAATCGTCATCTCGCCACAGGAGGCCAACTTCATATCTCCCACTCTTCAGCCTGGTTGTCCCCTCCAATATTTCCAGCGCCCTGTTGTCTTCAACACTGTTGCCACTGTCACCATCATTTCCAAATCCGTACGACTCAGAGGCCCAAAACTTCTCTACTTGCCGGTGGAGTTGCATGGTTGACTCATCCTCAGCCCAGTCAAATTCAGAAACTGAAAGTGCAACTGGCTTGCTGTCATCTTCCTTTCTGTTTGTTGGCCCAGCAACACACCATCCAAATGGGGTCTTCGATGCATACAGCTCGGACTGAGGATTGTCTCCCCAACAGTAATGCAGCACTATGTGAGCCTGTGGCACGTCCTGACCAATGAGGACTGAGACTTCGTTCAAGTCCACTGGAACATTCAGAAACTCCGAGTCCTTAAGGTGGGACCATTCTGACAGATCCAGCTTATCTGGGCAGTACCGGTCTGACACATTTAAACTCTCTACTGTCAAAGCATGATGGCCTGGGAAACAGAGTCCATCTTGATCAGCTGGGCGGGGGAATACTGAGTCACAGTATTGATGCTTACTTTCTCGGTAGTACCTTAAAGTTTCAGTTTTCTGCAAGTTGTGACGTAATCATGGAACTAACGGCAACTGTGCCTAGCAGACCATAAGAGGTAACAATGGCTCCATTGTCAGCAACGACAGACAGGGGTACTACTTTCAGCAGCACAAAACTTCGCTTTGAATTCTCCATAGTTGCATTGTTTACAGTCAGGTCAGTCCTTGCAGGAATACTCTGATCAACATTCCTTTCAGTTTCGCTGACTTCACGCGGTATCACCCCAGGTGCATGTAACAGTGAATGGTGACTTAAGGGGTGAGCACAGTCCTTTTCCATACAACCGTTCTTTTCAGGGCACTTCTTTCTCACATGAGAAGTAGATAGACAACGGTAACACAGTGCATTAGATCTTGCAAACCGTCGCCGACAACTTAAACTCTTTGTCGGAAAGACTGAACATCTCGAAATTCTATGCTTTCCCTTGCAAACCTTAGAAACTTCACCTCAGCCCCGCCCACTTCCAGCCACTGGATCATCTTCCGCTGGTAAGACCTCTCTCGTCTCTTGATTAATACTAGCATCTGCTACAGCAACCTCCGTTGTCATGGTGGTAATTGGTGTCCCACTCGGTGATTTCAACATGAAGGGTTGTTTCTTGGATCTGTTATCACTGCCAACTCTTGCCGTCAGGGTGCTTGATCTTCTATACACCGGGTCATTCTCGGTTTGCGACTCTCTAGTAATGAATGCAGAAAGTTCTATCAGTGTTGGCTCCTTGCCACCTGTCCTTTCACGGTACAACTTAGCTGACTTTCTCCATTTAGCCTGCAATGGGTCTGGTAGACGGTCAAAAATTTGTCGCATATTGGTAGTACAATCAAGCTCATTTGACTGCAATTCGATCATTGCCCAGCAACAGTTCTGAAGTTTGTCGGAAAGAGTCAAAAGAGCCACACTGTCACCATATCTTACTTTGGGACCACTAATAACAGAAGATTTAAGTGCCTCAACAGTCATAGCATTTTGTCCAAACCTCCGCTTCAGCACCTGTATAGCCAGACGACAACCATTTGGTAGGCCTTGGTAGTTCTCAATAACTTCCCTCGCTTTCCCAGTTGTGTAAGTCATTAAATAGTTCATTTTCTCACTGTCAGTTAGTGAGGTTCTATTCTCTACTTGATCTCTGAAATTAGCTCTAAACCGCAGGTACCGAGATGGATCACCATCAAATGGGGTAGGTGCAGGTGGTGGCTGCATCATTCTGAGCTCCATCTTTTCCCAGTAGTCTGCTCGAGGTTCGTAGTTGGCCTTCGCAGTGGTGTAAGAGTCTCCATCAGCTGCAACTTGGTTCACAGTATCTCCACTGCTATTAACAATGTCTTGCTGCAAGGGAGTGGTTGGCAAGGTAAATTCTGGTACCTCTGTATTTAAGGTACCTTTCTGTTGTCCTGCTGCTGGATCAGGTGAGTGTGGATGCTTCAGTAATTCATCATGTGCTCTGGGACTGCTGTGCCCTTCCTTGAAAAATGTTTCCTGTGGGTGTAGTCCATGCGGCGCAGGCTAATGGTAGCACTCGAGCTCTGGGTCATCGCCTGGGTCATCGGAGCCCAAATACTGCTCCTCATCTGCTTTAATCGCATCTTCATAGACTTTGCTAATAGCAGCGGCAGCAGCAAAATCTGCCCTGAACCTTGCCGTTTCTGCTTCTTTCTTCGCAGCTTCAACATTGTCAAGTTGAGCAATCCTCACTTCTAACTCCGCTTGCCTTGCCTTAGCTTGGAGAGCCCTTGGTCTTGAGGAAGTGCTTGACGCTTGTGAAGCTTTAGAGCTCTTTGTTTTTGCGCTCGATCTAGTAGACGTCCACTCCTCATGACTGCGTCGACCAGTATCAATCATCCATTTCTGAAATGTTTCACGAATAAGCTCTACTTCAGTATAGAGGTTGTCATACACTTGAGTGTCAGGTATTTGTTCTTCTTCAGTGAGAAGTTCTTGTATCTCCTCATGAAGATCACCAAACTCTTTAAAACACTCATTTGATTTCGCAGATTCCTTAACGACTAGCTCCAAATTTTTATCAAGTTCCATAAGTGTTCCAATGTTGGCAATCCGTGACTGTATTTCTCTTTTGAGCTTGTTTCTTTCCCTTTTTCGTTCACTGAGCCGATAAGCTTTGCCTTTTTCGGTTAGCTTTGGTTGTCTTCTTTCAATAACATTCCGGTCCAATTCTAAGTTTCCTTCTCCATTCCAAATTTTCTCTGAAACACGCACATCAGCTTCCATAAAAGAATCGATCCCTCCATTTTCTCTTCTAGAATAGCCCAACTCTCTTCCATGGGCTCCTAACATTGTAGAATAAGCCTGAGGCCAATGCATCGCTTTCTCAAGCCAAATAAGTTCTAAACAGCTTGTACAATTCAGCGAATCGAAGTAACTTTAAGGGCCAATTCCCAGTTCCCTCGGTTTCAACAGGCAATACTCACTCTAGTTCACTGACTTTAATTCGACTAACACTCCAATCAGACGCTCCTGTTTGCTTGTACATAATTCCATCAATCGTCCGCGTCTTTATCCGTTTTATCCGTCGTTACTTCGAGTGAATCGCATACACAACTACAACGTTTCCCGACGTTCGCCATTACATGCACACTCGAAAAAATCACGTGACTTCAACGCGGAACTAAACGGCGGGAAACATACATGAACAATACAGGGAACCCAGCAACAGCTGGTGCCGCGCAGTGTTTCTGGAAGGGCAGAAAATTGCTTTCCCTTATCAAGCCCAAGCCTAGGGCCTGACAAAGCAATTTAAATTGGACATAGTTTTTGCCCGAGACGATCACAAATGCTGCCAACATTGAATCATTCACAAAGACTGTTATAATTCTTGTAGTCTATAACCTCAGATGATGTCCATTTCCTGAAATGTTATTGTCACATAAACATGTAATTTGAAGGACAGTTCCGACTTCCTGAGTTTTGAAATGCATTCCCCGCCACATAGGTGGTCATCAACAGTAAATTTACAGTTATCACCAGCAAGTTCAAACAACTTGTCTTTTGAAACCAGGAAACGCAACTTTTGTTGAATGGCAATACATTCACTCAGGTCAGCATGAACAACAGTAAGCTTTGTCATAGCTTCCTCCAATTCAGTAAGGACCTTTTCTTTGTTAACTTTCACATCTTTGTTAGAGGTTCGTCCTGGTGCTGCTGCTGCATCCCTGTCATCAGCTAGTGGAGCAGGTAAACGACTGCTAGCATTTCCTGCTACATCTTCACTACACAAATCTTCAACCATAGTGAGAGTTCGCTCGTCATCCTCCAAACTCATTTCCATATCTTTACTTCCCAGAATTGAGTAGGAATATCCAGGTCTAAAATTGATCAAAATGAAATTCCACAACTTGACCAGAAATATATTAATCAATGTTACAGTATACCCTAACTAAAATAGCGAAGGCCCGAAAATTCCTGAAACGTTGCCCTTACATAAAAATTAACATTGATAAATATGTACAAATGTCCATACATGTACTGTTTTCTTAGCCAAAAAAACTTAAATCCTGTCCAGTCTCATCTCTCTCTCTCTCCCTCTCTCTCTCTCTCTCTTCCCTTATCTCCGTCCTTATATAGGTTCCATCAAACCTTAATAAAGCCTGATTGAAGTGGTAAATATGCACATATAAACGTAACCTTCGATGGGCAATCACATCAAAACCACTAATCTCTCTCATTTAATTGGTCAATACAGAAAATTTATTTTCCCAACCTGCAATTGCCGTCATTATCACTTTGATAATCATCAGACAACTCTGAACCACTTTCATCATCTTCGTCGCTATCAATGTCACTGTCTTGGGAAGGTGCTCCAAAACTCTATTTATCCTAGAAAACCAAACAATTATTTATTTTAAGAAAAAAAGCTACAAATGTGATGCAGAAGACAATAAATACCTGCTTTCTTTTAAAGAAGACTTTCAAACCACACATATGGTATGTGTTCTCACTACGAAACAAAATCAAAGAACTTCAATGTACATGAAATGTATAATATAAAACTTCTAAAATAGGTACCTGACCGAAAAATCCCAGTCCTCGTCTGGATCAAATGATATTTCTTTATCACTGGAGGGCTGCTCTGATAATTCTCTTAAAGGTGTGGATGCTTTCAATGTGAGGCCAATATCAACAAGTGAGTGAGGATTGACCATAATTCTATTGAAAGATGAATTGATTCTCTGAAGATTGCATCCTTGGACGCTTTTTTCTAGGTCAGGAACACCGCTACTTTCAAGCTGAGTTATACCAGTAACATCCACGCCGCCAAAAAACAACAAAGATGTTGACATGTACTTGAAAATTGAAAAACTTCCTGTGTCAATGTTGACTATAGGAAACATGTATACCTCGGAGATGAACATGGGATGAAAATCTGTTGCTAGGTATTTCCAGGTATTGCCATCTGATGGCGGGTTGAAACTTCCCTCCTTTCGAGTACGCATCCGCAGCATTTTGGCAATCAGCCAGGGAAAGTGGCTGTATGTCTTCTCTTCTTTGACAAGTTCTGCTTGGTATTTTTGGAAACGCTTTGAATACTTCCCGTGGCCACGTTGTTCACCATCAGCTTTGGTGTTTGCCTTGCGAAATAGGTGGATATTGTGGTGCAGGGCAGCCAACATAACTCTCATAATAAAGTAGGGATACCAAGATAATATCAAAATCAGAAAAGTGATAATCAACTTCTAGTTTGCTCAGGTCACCCAAAGTAACTTTTAACACTTGCACAATTCTTTTTAGGGAGTATTTTTGTGTGAGCCTTAAAAATCTGTTTTCTCGGTCAATTACTGATAATCTTATTAAAATTAAGTGATGTAAATTTAACTCTATCAAATGCCATTCTATTGGGGACATATTTAGTCATCATGCTGTTGTAACTTTTCAGCTTACTGGTATGCCTTAAAGTGTGCAAAATGAGTCACAGTTCAAAGGAGAGAGAAAAATTACTCTGAGCCACTGTAAATTCAACACGTAAATGAATAGTTTCGATCTTACTACCTCATTCTGATATAAAAATTAAGAGTTTAGTGCGTGTGAGCATTAACTCGCATGTCGGATTGAATTTTAAAAGCTGCAAAGACCCACCAATACTGTGCAAGTCAAATAATTAATAAAAATGCACATGGCTATCAATTATCTCACCAACAGATTTCGAGGAGCTGTTTTTCACTTGCACTGGTCTGATTTGTCATGTTTAACTGTGTTTAGTCTCAACACTTACTTCATTAGCAAACAAAGTCATAAGGAATCTTCCTGGCTTGAAAGCATCAAGGACCTTGCTAATCAGTTCTCTATAGCAGTTGTACAGAGAAACACAACTGTCATTGTTTAAAACTGTACAGTATGGTTACATTGCTAAGAGTTGTAACTCCCTGAAACAACTCTCCAAATTAAAGAATTTTAAACTAACACATTATTTTGCTAAATTGCAAGTACATCTCATAATTTAATTTCGATTTAAGTTGCGTGAATTGAAAAATGGACCATTGTCACTCCCCTTGAAATAATCACGTCTCACAACACTTAAGGGGGTGTTAATTACGCAATGTCTTGTGCAACTTTCCCTGCGCAAATTATTGTACGAGAAGTTTCATGAAAAATTGTCAACTGTAAACAGGTGTCAAGTTACTTATGTATCTATTGACTTACCACTTTAACATCTGTCTCAAAACTGACATATGAGCATTCTTCCTGAGGTGTTATGTGAATACTGAAGTAACAAAGTATAGACACAGTAACTGACACTGTGGCCAGGTGAATCATTCTGACCATCCCCACAGAGGCAAATGTCCTCGTATGCTTTGCGAACCTGTTTCACAACATTGTTCATGTCTCTCCACACTTCTTCCACAGCTGGTGCTGCGAAGTGTTTCTGGAAGCGCAGAAAAGTAATCTCACTTAGCAAGATCAAGCCCAGGGCCGGACAAAGCTGTTTTTCAAAAGACGAGATACCATGTTTGGCGCCATCTGAATGGGCTTTGGAAGCTTCTTCCACATTGATGGCCCAGCATAGGCAAATGTCCGATCACCCAATGTCTTACATTTCGTTTGAGGCATAACTAGCAACGTGAGATTGTTAGATCGCAGAGCGCTTCAAGGAGATGACTTTTTCCTAATAAGATCTGAGATATAACGATGAGCCATACAGTTTAATGCCTTGAACGCTAATATTAAACCTGAAACTTTATCCTGAACTCAAAAGCTAGCCAATTATCAGACAAATCTAAACCACTTTCATCTTCTCCATCGCTATCAATGTCACTGTCTTGGGCAAAGTGCTCCAAAACTGTATTTATCCTAAAAAAGCAAACAATTATTTATTTCAAGAAAAAAGCTTTAAATGTGATGCAGAAGAGAATAAAATAACTACTCTCTTTTAAAGAAGACTTTCAAACCACACAACTGGTATGTGTCTTCAATATCAAACAACATTAAAGAACTTCACTGTACGTGAATGTATTATATAAAACTTCTAAACTGGATACATGACAGAAAAATCCAAGTCCTCCTCTGGATCAAATGATATTTCTTCATCACTGGAGGGCTGCTCCGATAATTCTTTTAAAGGTTTGGATGCCTTCAATTTGAAGCCACTATCCACAAGTGAGTGAGGATTGACCATAATTGTATTGAAAGATGAATTGATTCTCTGGAGATTGCATCCTTGGACGCTTTTTTCTAGGCCAGGAACACCGTTACTTTCAAGCCGAGTTATACCAGTAACATCCACATCGCTAAAAGACAACGAACATGTTTACAAGTACTGGAAAATTGAAAAACTTCGTGTGTCTATGTTGAGTATAGGAAACATGTACATTTGGGAGATGACAGTGGGATGAAAATCTGTTAACAGGTATTTCCAGGTATTGCCATCTGATGGCAGGTTGAAACTTCCCTCCATTCGAGTACGCATCCGCAGCATTTTGCAAATCAGGAAGGGAAATTGGCTGTATTTCTTCTGTTCTTTGACAAGCTCTGCATGGTACTTTTAGGAACGCTTTTAATACTCCCTGTGGCCACGTTGTTTACCATCAATCTTGGTTTTTGCCTTCGAAATAGGTGCAAATTGTGGCTTACGGCAGCCAACATAACTCTCATGATAAAGTAGGGATACGTAAAACAAGGTAATATCAAAATCAGAAAAGTGATACTCACCTTCTAATTTCCTCAGGTCACCCAAATTGACTTCTCATCAGTTACTGACAATCTTGTTAAAATTAAGTAATGTAAATTCAACTCACTCAAATGCCATTCTATTGGGAACATATTTAGTCATCATGCTCTTGTAACTTTCCAGTTCACTGGTATGCCTAAAACTGTGCAAAATGAGTCACAGTTCTATGAAAAGAGAAAAATTACCCTAAGGCACTGTAAATCCAAGACATAAATGAACAGTTTTGATCTTAGTACCTGAATCTGACATAGAAATTGAGAATTTAGTGTGTGTGATAAATAACTCCCATGCAGACTGATTTTTAACAGCTGCAAAGACCCACCAATACTGTGCAAGTCAAACAACTGACAAAAACTGCACATGGTTATAAATTATCTCACCAAAAGATTTTGGGGAGCTGTTGTTTACTAGCACCCTTCTGATTTGTCGTGTTTAACTGCGTTTAAGCTCAATACTTACTTTATTAGCAAACAAAGTCATAAGGAATCTTCCTGGCTTGAAAGCATCAAGGACCTTGCTAATCAGTTCTCTATAGCAGGTCTACAGAGAAACACAACTGCCATTGTTTAAAACTGTACAGTATGGTTACATTGCTAAGAGTTATAACTCCCTGAAGCAGCTCTCCCAATTGAAGAAGTTTAAACTAACACATTATTTTGCTAAATTGCATGTAAATCTCATAATTTATTTTCGATTTAAGTCGCAAGAATTGAAAAATTGACCAGTGTAACTGCCCTAGAAATGATTACCTGTCACAACATTTAAGGGGGTGTTAACTAGGCAATGTCTTGTGCAACTTTCCCTGCGCAAATTATTGTACGAGAAGTTGCCTAAAAAATTATCAACTGTAAACAGGTGTCAAGTTACTTATGTATCTATTGACTTACCACTTTAACATTTGTTTCAAAACTGACATATGAGCATTCTTCCTGAGGTGTTATGTGAATACTGAAGTAACAAAGTACAGACATAGTACCTGGCACTGTGGCCAGGTCAATCATTCCGACCATCCCCACAGAGGCAAATGCCCTCGTATGCCTTGCAAACTTTTTTCACAACATTGTTCATGTCTCTCCACACTTCTTCCGCGACAGGCGCTGCGCAGTGTTTCTGGAAGCGCAGAAAAGTGATCTCGCTTATCAAGCTCAAGCCCAGGGCCCTTACAAAGCAATTTAAATTTAGCATAGTTTTTGCCCGAGACGATTACAGATGCTGCCAACATTGAATCACTAACAAAGACTCTATTTTTATTCTTGTAGTCTATAACCTCAGATGATGTCCATTTCCTGAAATGGTTATTGTCACATAAACATGTAATTTGAAGGACAGTTCCGACTTCCTGAGTTTTGAAATGCAGTTCCCCGCCACATAGGTGGTCATCACCAGTAATTTACAGTTATCACCAGCAAGTTCAAACAACTTGTCTTTTGAAACCAGGAAACGCAACTTTTGTTGAATGGCAATACATTCACCAAGGTCAGCATGAACAACAGTAAGCTATGCCATAGCTTCCTCCAATTCAGTAAGGACCTTTTCTTTGTTAACTTTCACACCTTTGTTAGAGGTATGCCCTGGTACTGCCGCTGCATCCCGTCATCAGCTAGTGGAGCAGGTAAACGACTGCTAGCATTTCCTGCTACATCTTCACTACACAAATCTTCAACCATAGTGAGAGTTCGCTCGTCATCCTCCAAACTCATTTCCGTATCTTCACTTCCCAGAATTGAGTGGCAATATTCAGGTCTAAAATTGATCAAAATGAAATTCCACAACTTGACCAGAAATACATTAATCAATGTTACAGTATACCCTAATTAGAATACCGAAGGCCCGAAAATTCCTGAAACGTTGCCCTTACATAAAAATTAACATTGATAAATATGTACAAATGTCCATACATGTACTGTTTTCTTAGCCAAAAAAACTTAAATCCTGTCCAATCTCATCTCTCTCTCTCTCTCTCTCTCTCTCTCTCTCTCTCTCTCTCTCTCTCTCTCTCTCTCTCTCGCTCTTCCCTTATCTCCGTCCTTATATAGGTTCCACCAAACCTTAAGTAAAGCCTGATTGAAGTGCTAAATATGCACATATAAATGTAACCTTGGATGGGCAATCACATCAAAACCACTAATCTCTCTCATTTAATTGGTCAATACAGAAAATTTATTTTCCCAACCTGCAATTGTCGTCATTATCACTTTGATAATCATCAGACAACTCTGAACCACATTCATCATATTCGTCGCTATCAATGTCACTGTCTTGGGAAGGTGCTCCAAAACTCTAT
Source organism: Orbicella franksi (assembly GCF_964199315.1). Taxonomy (NCBI): domain Eukaryota; kingdom Metazoa; phylum Cnidaria; class Anthozoa; order Scleractinia; family Merulinidae; genus Orbicella; species Orbicella franksi. The sequence continues at coordinate 5,099,453 of NC_138155.1, forward strand.
TTATCCTAGAAAACCAAACAATTATTTATTTTAAGAAAAAAACTACAAATGTGATACAGAAGACAATAAAATACCTGCTTTCTTTTAAAGAAGACTTTCAAACCACACATATGGTATGTGTTCTCACTACCAAACAAAATCAAAGAACTTCACTGTACATGAAATGTATAATATAAAACTTCTAAAATAGGTACCTGACCGAAAAATCCCAGTCCTCGTCTGGATCAAATGATATTTCTTTATCACTGGAGGGCTGCTCTGATAATTCTTTTAAAGGTGTGGATCCTTTCAATGTGAGGCCAATATCAACAAGTGACTGAGGATTGACCATAATTCTATTGAAAGATGAATTGATTCTCTGAAGATTGCATCCTTGGACGCTTTTTTCTAGGTCAGAAACACCGCTACTTTCAAGCTGAGTTATACCAGTAACATCCACACCGCCAAAAGACAACAAACATGTTGACATGTACTTGAAAATTGAAAAACTTCCTGTGTCAATGTTGACTATAGGAAACATGTATACCTCGGAGATGAACATGGGATGAAAATCTGTTGCTAGGTATTTCCAGGTATTGCCATCTGATGGCAGGTAGAAACTTCCCTCCTTTCGAGTACGCATCCGCAGCATTTTGGCAATCAGCCAGGGAAAGTGGCTGTATGTCTTCTCTTCTTTGACAAGTTCTGCTTGGTATTTTTGGAAACGCTTTGAATACTTCCCGTGGCCACGTCGTTCACCATCAGCTTTGGTGTTTGCCTTGCGAAATAGGTGGATATTGTGGTGCAGGGCAGCTGACATAACTCTCATAATAAAGTAGGGATACCAAGATAATATCAAAATCAGAAAAGTGATAATCAACTTCTAGTTTGCTCAGGTCACCCAAAGTAACTTTTAACACTTGCACAATTCTTTTTAGGGAGTATTTTTGTGTGAGCCTTAAAAATCTGTTTTCTCGGTCAATTACTGATAATCTTATTAAAATTAAGTGATGTAAATTTAACTCTATCAAATGCCATTCTATTGGGGACATATTTAGTCATCATGCTGTTGTAACTTTTCAGCTTACTGGTATGCCTTAAAGTGTGCAAAATGAGTCACAGTTCAAAGGAGAGAGAAAAATTACTCTGAGCCACTGTAAATTCAACACGTAAATGAATAGTTTCGATCTTACTACCTCATTCTGATATAAAAATTAAGAGTTTAGTGCGTGTGAGCATTAACTCGCATGTCGGATTGAATTTTAAAAGCTGCAAAGACCCACCAATACTGTGCAAGTCAAATAATTAATAAAAATGCACATGGCTATCAATTATCTCACCAACAGATTTCGAGGAGCTGTTTTTCACTTGCACTGGTCTGATTTGTCATGTTTAACTGTGTTTAGTCTCAACACTTACTTCATTAGCAAACAAAGTCATAAGGAATCTTCCTGGCTTGAAAGCATCAAGGACCTTGCTAATCAGTTCTCTATAGCAGTTGTACAGAGAAACACAACTGTCATTGTTTAAAACTGTACAGTATGGTTACATTGCTAAGAGTTGTAACTCCCTGAAACAACTCTCCAAATTAAAGAATTTTAAACTAACACATTATTTTGCTAAATTGCAAGTACATCTCATAATTTAATTTCGATTTAAGTTGCGTGAATTGAAAAATGGACCATTGTCACTGCCCTTGAAATAATCACGTCTCACAACATTTAAGGGGGTGTTAATTACGCAATGTCTTGTGCAAATTTCCCTGCGCAAATTATTGTACGACAAGTTTCATAAAAAATTGTCAACTGTAAACAGGTGTCAAGTTACTTATGTATCTACTGACTTACCACTTTAACATTTGTTTCAAAACTGACATATGAGCATTCTTCCTGAGGTGTTATGTGAATACTGAAGTAACAAAGTACAGGCATAGTACCTGGTACTGTGGCCAGGTCAATCATTCCGACCATCCCCACAGAGGCAAATGTCCTCGTATGCCTTGCAAACTTGTTTCACAACATTGTTCATGTCTCTCCACACTTCTTCCGCGACAGGCGCTGCGCAGTGTTTCTGGAAGCGCAGAAAAGTGATCTCGCTTATCAAGCTCAAGCCCAGGGCCCTTACAAAGCAATTTAAATTTAGCATAGTTTTTGCCCGAGACGATTACAGATGCTGCCAACATTGGATCACTAACAAAGACTCTATTTTTATTCTTGTAGTCTATAACCTCCGATGATGTCCATTTCCTAAAATGGTTATTGTCACATAAACATGTAATTTGAAGGACAGTTCCGACTTCCCGAGTTTTGAAATGCGGTTCCCCGCCACATAGGTGGTCATCAACAGTAAATTTACAGTTATCACCAGCAAGTTCAAACAACTTGTCTTTTGAAGCCAGGAAACGCAACTTTTTTTGACTGGCAATACATTCACCCAGGTCAGCATGAACAACCGTAAGCTATGCCATAGCTTCCTCCAATTCAGTAAGGATCTTTTCTTTGTTAACTTTCACACCTTTGTTAGAGGTATGTCCTGGTGCTGCTGCTGCATCCTTGTCATCAGCTGGTGGAGCAGGTAAAAGACTGCTAGCATTTCCTGCTACATCTTCACTACACAAATCTTCAACCATAGTGAGAGTTCGGTAGTCATCCTCCAAACTTATTTCCATATCTTTACTTCCCAGAATTGACTGGAAATCTCCAGGGCTAAAATTAATCAAAATGAAATTCCACAAATTGACCAGAAATATATTAATCAATGTTACAGTATGCCCTAACTAAAATAGCGAAGGCCCGAAAATTCCTGAAACCTTGCCCTTACATAAAAATCACCATTGATAAATATTTACAAATATCCATACATGTACTGTGAAGTATATATGAAATAATTCATATTTGAACTGCGGTAGTAGATGAAAGTGAAGTATGATCATCGCAGTAAATTTTCCAATTTAAGCAACTGGAAAGAAGAAGCCTGAAAAAAATCAGGGCTTCACCTACTACTACTACCGCAGTTCAAATATGAATTATTTCATATATACTTCACATCATTTCACTCACGGAAAGATATGAACTCAATTAATTGACCTCGCTCCCAATGTGTGGCTTCATAGCTCAGTTGGTAGAGCATCGCACCGGTATCGCGGAGGTCACGGGTTCGAATCCCGTTGAAGCCCTGATTTTTTTCAGGCTTCTTCTTTCCAGTTGCTTAAAGTGGAAAATTTACTGCGATGATCATACTTCACTTCCATACATGTACTGTTTACTTAGAAAAAAAATCTTAAATCCTGTCCAGTCTCATCTCTCTGTCCCTCCCTCCCTCCCTCTCTCTCTCTCTCTCTCTCTCTCTGTCTCTCTGTCTCTCTGTCTCTCTGTCTCTCTGTCTCTCTGTCTCTCTGTCTCTCTGTCTCTCTGTCTCTCTGTCTCTCTGTCTCTCTGTCTCTCTGTCTCTCTGTCTCTCTGTCTCTCTGTCTCTCTGTCTCTCTGTCTCTGTCTCTGTCTCTGTCTCTGTCTCTGTCTCTGTCTCTATCTCTGTCTCTGTCTCTCTCTTTCTCTCTCTCTCTCTCTCTCTCTCTCTCTCTCTCTCTCTCTCTCTCTCCCCATCTTCATCCTTATCTAGGTTCCATCAAACCTTAATAAAAGCCTGATTAAAGTGCTAAATATGCACATATAAACGTAACCTTGGATCACATCAAAACCACTAATTTCTCATTTAATTGGCTAATAAAGAAAATTAAGTTTCCCAACCTGCAATTGTCGTCATTATCACTTTGATAATTATAAGACAACTCTGAACGACCTTCATCGTCTTCATCGCTATCAATGTCACTGTCTTGGGCAAGGTGCTCCAAAAGTGTATTTATCCTAGAAAACCAAACAATTATTTATTTCCAGAAAAAACCTACAAATGCGATGCAGAAGAGAATAAAACAACTACTCTCTTTTAAAGAAGACTTTCAAACCACATAACTGGTATGTGTCTTCACTACCAAACAACATTAAAGAACTTCACTGTACATAAATGTATAATGTAAAACTTTTAAAATGGGTACCTGACAGAAAAATCCAAGTCCTCCTCTCAATCAAATAATATTTCTTCATCACTGGAGGGCTGCTCTGATAACTCTTTTAAAGGTGTGGATGCTTTCAATGTGAGGCCACTATTCGCAAGTGAGTGAGGATTGCCCATAATTGTTTTGAAAGATGAATTGATTCTCTGAAGATTGCATCCTTGGATGGTGTTTTTCTAGGTCAGGAACACCGTTACTTTCAAGCCGAGTTATACCAGGAACATCCACACCGCCAAAAGACAACAAACATGTTGACATGTACTTGAAAATTGAAAAACTTCCTGTGTCAATGTTGACTATAGGAAACCTGTACATTTGGGAGATAACAGTGGGATGAAAATCTGTTTCTAGGTATTTCCAGGTATTACCATTTGATGGCAGGTTGAAACTTCCCTCCATTCGAGTACGCATCCGTACCATTTTGGCAATCAGCAAGGGAAAGTAGCTGTATGTCTTCTCTTCTTTGACAAGTTCTGCTTGGTACTTTTGGGAACGCTTTGAATACTTCCTGTGGCCACGTTGACGACCATCAACCTTGGTTTTTGCCGAAATAGGTGAAAATTGTGGTCCTGGGAAGCCAACATCACTCTCATAATAAAGTAGAGATACCTAAAACAAGGTAATATCAAAACCAGAGAAAAGATAATCAAGTTCTTGTTTCCTCAACTCACCCAAATTAACTTTTCACTCTTGTAAAATTCTTTAATTTTAGAGAGTTTTTTCTGTGAACCGTAAAATCTGTTTTCTTCGTCAATTACTGACAATCCTCGTAAAAGTAATGTAAATTCAACTCACTCAAATGCCATTCTATTAGACACATATTTAGTCATCATGCTGTTGTAACTTTCCAGCTTACTGGTATGCCTAAAAGTGTCCAAAATGAGTCACAGTTCATTGGAGAGAGAAAATTACCCTGAGCCACTGTAAATTCAACACATAAATGAATGGTTTCAATCTTACTATCTGAATCTGACATAGAAATTAAGAGTTCAGTGTGCGTGAGCAATAAATCTAATGCCAGACTGATTTTTAACAGCTGCAAAGACCCACCAATACTGTGCAAGTCAAACAACTGATAAAAACTGCACATGGCTATCAATTATCTCACCAACAGATTTTGGGGAGCTGTTCTTCACTGGTACCCTTCTGATTTGTCATGTTTAACTGTGTTTTATCTCAATACTTACTTCATTAGCAAACAAAGTCATGAGGAATCTTCCTGGCTTGAAAGTATCAAGGACGTTGCTAATCAGGTCTCTATAGCTGGTCCACAGAGAAAGACAACTGCCGTTGTTTTAAACCGCACAGTATGGTTAGATTGCCAAGAGTTATATTTCCTTGAAGCAACTCTCCAAATTAAGGATTTTTAAACTAACAAATTATTTTGCTAAATTGCATGTACATCTCATAATTTATTTTCGATTTAAGTTGCATGAATTGAAAAATTGACCAGTGTAACGTCTCACAGCATTTAAGGAGGTGTTAACTAGGCAATGTCTT
>NC_138155.1:5110000-5115000 GCF_964199315.1 Orbicella franksi
TTAAACAACTAAAGCGCCGTGATGATATCGTCATAACAAAACCGGACAAAGGCTCAGGTGTCGTTGTAATGGATAAGTCGGAATATAAACATCTACTATCCGAAGCTTCTGTCAATGACACCAGCAAATTTCGTCCCATTCCTTCTGAACGACCAAAAACCCGAGGCAGACCACCCAAGCACTATCATCCGCTTTTAGCAAAGGAGGCTCTTGTACAATCTATCATCACAAGGATCCTCCCTCACGCTGTGGCCCAGTCTCTTCGTCCGACCGGTTCTAGACTGGCACACCTGTACGGGTTGCCGAAAACACACAAGGAGAAATTAGCCATGCGACCAATCCTATCAGCGACTAATACGTATAATTATGCTCTGGCGAAATGGTTGGACAACAAGCTCAAACCGTTGTCGTTAAATCAGTACACAGTCACGGACATTTTCGATTTTGTGAACGAACTACCGCGAGACCTCAACATAACACCTGGTGACTTGCTGGTGTCCTATGATGTGTCCTCCTTGTTCACGAATGTACCTTTGGATGAAACCATTACGATTCTCGCAGACAGAGCCTTTAGAAACAACTGGTTTAATTCCGAGTATGATTTGAACATTTCAAAGCAAGACCTCATAGCTCAGTTGGTAGAGCATCGCACCGGTATCGCGGAGGTCACGGGTTCGAATCCCGTTGAAGCCCTGATTTTTTTCAGGCTTCTTCTTTCCAGTTGCTTAAAGTGGAAAATTTACTGCGATGATCATACTTCACTTCCATACATGTACTGTTTACTTAGAAAAAAAATCTTAAATCCTGTCCAGTCTCATCTCTCTGTCCCTCCCTCCCTCCCTCTCTCTCTCTCTCTCTCTCTCTCTGTCTCTCTGTCTCTCTGTCTCTCTGTCTCTCTGTCTCTCTGTCTCTCTGTCTCTCTGTCTCTCTGTCTCTCTGTCTCTCTGTCTCTCTGTCTCTCTGTCTCTCTGTCTCTCTGTCTCTCTGTCTCTGTCTCTGTCTCTGTCTCTGTCTCTGTCTCTGTCTCTATCTCTGTCTCTGTCTCTCTCTTTCTCTCTCTCTCTCTCTCTCTCTCTCTCTCTCTCTCTCTCTCTCTCTCTCTCCCCATCTTCATCCTTATCTAGGTTCCATCAAACCTTAATAAAAGCCTGATTAAAGTGCTAAATATGCACATATAAACGTAACCTTGGATCACATCAAAACCACTAATTTCTCATTTAATTGGCTAATAAAGAAAATTAAGTTTCCCAACCTGCAATTGTCGTCATTATCACTTTGATAATTATAAGACAACTCTGAACGACCTTCATCGTCTTCATCGCTATCAATGTCACTGTCTTGGGCAAGGTGCTCCAAAAGTGTATTTATCCTAGAAAACCAAACAATTATTTATTTCCAGAAAAAACCTACAAATGCGATGCAGAAGAGAATAAAACAACTACTCTCTTTTAAAGAAGACTTTCAAACCACATAACTGGTATGTGTCTTCACTACCAAACAACATTAAAGAACTTCACTGTACATAAATGTATAATGTAAAACTTTTAAAATGGGTACCTGACAGAAAAATCCAAGTCCTCCTCTCAATCAAATAATATTTCTTCATCACTGGAGGGCTGCTCTGATAACTCTTTTAAAGGTGTGGATGCTTTCAATGTGAGGCCACTATTCGCAAGTGAGTGAGGATTGCCCATAATTGTTTTGAAAGATGAATTGATTCTCTGAAGATTGCATCCTTGGATGGTGTTTTTCTAGATCAGGAACACCGTTACTTTCAAGCCGAGTTATACCAGGAACATCCACACCGCCAAAAGACAACAAACATGTTGACATGTACTTGAAAATTGAAAAACTTCCTGTGTCAATGTTGACTATAGGAAACCTGTACATTTGGGAGATAACAGTGGGATGAAAATCTGTTTCTAGGTATTTCCAGGTATTACCATTTGATGGCAGGTTGAAACTTCCCTCCATTCGAGTACGCATCCGTACCATTTTGGCAATCAGCAAGGGAAAGTAGCTGTATGTCTTCTCTTCTTTGACAAGTTCTGCTTGGTACTTTTGGGAACGCTTTGAATACTTCCTGTGGCCACGTTGACGACCATCAACCTTGGTTTTTGCCGAAATAGGTGAAAATTGTGGTCCTGGGAAGCCAACATCACTCTCATAATAAAGTAGAGATACCTAAAACAAGGTAATATCAAAACCAGAGAAAAGATAATCAAGTTCTTGTTTCCTCAACTCACCCAAATTAACTTTTCACTCTTGTAAAATTCTTTAATTTTAGAGAGTTTTTTCTGTGAACCGTAAAATCTGTTTTCTTCGTCAATTACTGACAATCCTCGTAAAAGTAATGTAAATTCAACTCACTCAAATGCCATTCTATTAGACACATATTTAGTCATCATGCTGTTGTAACTTTCCAGCTTACTGGTATGCCTAAAAGTGTCCAAAATGAGTCACAGTTCATTGGAGAGAGAAAATTACCCTGAGCCACTGTAAATTCAACACATAAATGAATGGTTTCAATCTTACTATCTGAATCTGACATAGAAATTAAGAGTTCAGTGTGCGTGAGCAATAAATCTAATGCCAGACTGATTTTTAACAGCTGCAAAGACCCACCAATACTGTGCAAGTCAAACAACTGATAAAAACTGCACATGGCTATCAATTATCTCACCAACAGATTTTGGGGAGCTGTTCTTCACTGGTACCCTTCTGATTTGTCATGTTTAACTGTGTTTTATCTCAATACTTACTTCATTAGCAAACAAAGTCATGAGGAATCTTCCTGGCTTGAAAGTATCAAGGACGTTGCTAATCAGGTCTCTATAGCTGGTCCACAGAGAAAGACAACTGCCGTTGTTTTAAACCGCACAGTATGGTTAGATTGCCAAGAGTTATATTTCCTTGAAGCAACTCTCCAAATTAAGGATTTTTAAACTAACAAATTATTTTGCTAAATTGCATGTACATCTCATAATTTATTTTCGATTTAAGTTGCATGAATTGAAAAATTGACCAGTGTAACGTCTCACAGCATTTAAGGAGGTGTTAACTAGGCAATGTCTTGTGCAACTTTCCCTGCGCAAAATTATTGTACGACAAGTTGCATGAAAAATTGGCAACTGTGAACAGGTGTCAAGTTACTTATGTATCTATTGACTTACCACTTTAACATTTGTCTCAAAACTGACATATGAGCATTCTTCCTGAGGTGTTATGTGAATACTGAAGTAACAAAGTATAGACACAGTAACTGACACTGTGGCCAGGTGAATCATTCTGACCATCCCCACAGAGGCAAATGTCCTCGTATGCTTTGCGAACCTGTTTCACAACATTGTTCATGTCTCTCCACACTTCTTCCACAGCTGGTGCTGCGAAGTGTTTCTGGAAGCGCAGAAAAGTAATCTCACTTAGCAAGATCAAGCCCAGGGCCGGACAAAGCTGTTTTTCAAAAGACGAGATACCATGTTTGGCGCCATCTGAATGGGCTTTGGAAGCTTCTTCCACATTGATGGCCCAGCATAGGCAAGTGTCCGATCACCCAATGTCTTACATTTCGTTTGAGGCATAACTAGCAACGTGAGATTGTTAGATCGCAGAGCGCTTCAAGGAGATGACTTTTTCCTAATAAGATCTGAGGTATAACGATGAGCCATACAGTTTAACGCCTTGAGCACAAATATTAAAACCTGAAACTTTATCCTGAACTCAACAGCTAGCCAATTATCAGACAAATCTAAACCACTTTCATCTTCTCCATCGCTATCAATGTCACTGTCTTGGGCAAAGTGCTCCAAAACTGTATTTATCCTAAAAAAGCAAACAATTATTTATTTCAAGAAAAAAGCTTTAAATGTGATGCAGAAGAGAATAAAATAACTACTCTCTTTTAAAGAAGACTTTCAAACCACACAACTGGCATGTGTCTTCACTACCAAACAAAATCAAAGAACTTCACTGTACAGAAATGTAGTACATAAAACTTCTAAAATGGATACCTGACAGAAAAATCCAAGTCCTCCTCTGGATCAAATGATATTTCTTCATCACTGGAGGGCTGCTCTGATAATTCTTTTAAAGGTGTGGATCCTTTCAATGTGAGGCCAATATCAACAAGTGACTGAGGATTGAGCATAATTCTATTGAAAGATGAATTGATTCTCTGAAGATTGCATCCTTGGACGCTTTTTTCTAGGCCAGGAACACCGCTACTTTCAAGCTGAGTTATACCAGTAACATCCACACCGCCAAAAGACAACAAACATGTTGACATGTACTTGAAAATTGAAAAACTTCCTGTGTCAATGTTGACTATAGGAAATATGTATATTTGGGAGATGAACATGGGATGAAAATCTGTTGCTAGGTATTTCCAGGTATTGCCATCTGATGGCGGGTTGAAACTTCCCTCCATTCGAGTACGCATCCGCAGCATTTTGGCAATCAGCTAGGGAAAGTGGCTGTATGTCTTCTCTTCTTTGACAAGTTCTGCTTGGTACTTTTCGAAACGCTTTGAATTCTTCCCGTGGCCATGTCGTTCACCATCAGCTTTGGTGTTTGCCTTACGAAATAGGTGGATATTGTGGTGCAGGGCAGCTGACATAACTCTCACAATAAAGTAGGGATACCAAGATAATATCAAAATCAGAAAAGTGATAATCAACTTCTAGTTTCCTCAGGTCACCCAAAGTAACTTTTAACACTTGCACAATTCTTTTTGGGGAGTATTTTTGTGTGAGCCTTAAAAATCTGTTTTCTCGATCAATTACTGATAATCTTATTAAAATTAAGTGATGTAAATTTAACTCTATCAAATGCCATTCTATTGGGGACATATTTAGTCATCATGCTGTTGTAACTTTTCAGCTTACTGGTATGCCTAAAAGTGTGCAAAATGAGTCACCGTTCAAAGGAGAGAGAAAAATTACCCTGAGCCACTGTAAATTCAACCCATAAATGAATCGTTTCAATCTTACTACCTCATTCTG
>NC_138155.1:5117500-5195000 GCF_964199315.1 Orbicella franksi
CGCGATCGAGCATAGTTGTCAATAGTCCGCGCTTGTACCTATTATCGACATGACTGTGGTAATGGAGAAGCAGACCACTGTTTGTTGGCTTCACAAACACTTTAGTTTCAATACGAGGCGCTCTGTTTAGGAGTTGAGTACCGAGAAAGGGAAGCATTCCATCATTTTCGACCTCCATAGTGAAGTTGATGGCGGGGTGAGCGTGGTTGAGGGTGTTAAGAAAGTCCCTAGCTGTAGACAAATCTACTACCATGAAGTCATGTCTGTGCACACTCGTAAGATCTCGAGGTTACTAAACACTGAAGTCGATGTCGACGAGCATATCACAAACATCTCCTCGCATGAGCTCAGTTTCTTTCAGAAATTGGTTCTCTGTCGAGGCTTAAAGTTCGCCATACCCCAGCGTATCTCAAACATCGAGATTAAGGCGAGCTTTGAGAAGGCCTACTGGGACTTGGAACTGCATCTAAACAGTGAGAACTCTAAGGAACTGGCTGCCGCAACATTAAAATCTATAGCTCTCAATTACATCAACCATAAAGGTCCGAGTCCTCCTAAACAGCTTTTGACAGCCATTAAACAACTAAAGCGCCGTGATGATATCGTCATAACAAAACCGGACAAAGGCTCAGGTGTCGTTGTAATGGATAAGTCGGAATATAAACATCTACTATCCGAAGCTTCTGTCAATGACACCAGCAAATTTCGTCCCATTCCTTCTGAACGACCAAAAACCCGAGGCAGACCACCCAAGCACTATCATCCGCTTTTAGCAAAGGAGGCTCTTGTACAATCTATCATCACAAGGATCCTCCCTCACGCTGTGGCCCAGTCTCTTCGTCCGACCGGTTCTAGACTGGCACACCTGTACGGGTTGCCGAAAACACACAAGGAGAAATTAGCCATGCGACCAATCCTATCAGCGACTAATACGTATAATTATGCTCTGGCGAAATGGTTGGACAACAAGCTCAAACCGTTGTCGTTAAATCAGTACACAGTCACGGACATTTTCGATTTTGTGAACGAACTACCGCGAGACCTCAACATAACACCTGGTGACTTGCTGGTGTCCTATGATGTGTCCTCCTTGTTCACGAATGTACCTTTGGATGAAACCATTACGATTCTCGCAGACAGAGCCTTTAGAAACAACTGGTTTAATTCCGAGTATGATTTGAACATTTCAAAGCAAGACCTTATTGATCTTTTGGGTGTGGCCACCAAGGGGCAGCTTTTCCAATTTAATGGATCCCTATATGAACAGATCGACGGAGTAGCGATGGGGTCCCCCCTTGGGCCCTTGCTAGCCAACGTATTCATGTCGTCTATTGAAGAGAAATTAGATGTTGAGGGCAAGCTGCCACCTTACTATCGTCGATATGTTGACGACACATTCACTGTGATGCCCGATTTGTCTACAGCTAGGGACTTTCTTAACACCCTCAACCACGCTCACCCCGCCATCAACTTCACTATGGAGGTCGAAAATGATGGAATGCTTCCCTTTCTCGGTACTCAACTCCTAAACAGAGCGCCTCGTATTGAAACTAAAGTGTTTGTGAAGCCAACAAACAGTGGTCTGCTTCTCCATTACCACAGTCATGTCGATAATAGGTACAAGCGCGGACTATTGACAACTATGCTCGATCGCGCACATCGCCTGTCTTCGTCATGGTCCTACTTCACTGAGGAGTGCGAACGACTGAAGTCTGTTTTCTCTAAACTGAAATATCCCAAGCACCTTGTTGACTCCACTGTCAAAACCTTCCTAAATTTAAAGGTCGCTGACCAGCCCTCATTACGGTCCAGATCTACGACAGAAAACACTACTCGGGTTGTCATACCCTTTAAAGACCAGGAGTCTGCTAATATCGTGAAGACACAGTTGAAAGATCTCAGTGTGAAGCTGCAGACCAGTGTTCAACCGGTGTTTACGAGCCGCAAAAGATTGCCCAGGAGTTCCCGACAAGCGAACCTAAGCCTCAGCTCATTGATCAACAATGCGTTGTGTATAACTTCAAGTGTGACCAGTGCGATGCTGGTTATGTCGGTTACACCCGTGGCCATCTGTTCGTACGCGTTGATGGACATAGAAGCAAGACCTCGTCAGTACGCAATCACTATGATAATAGACACGCAGGCAGGATTCCGGATGACCTTCGCAATTGTTTTAGCGTGTTGAAAAAATGCCACAACAAGTTTGATTGTCTGATTAATGAGATGTTACTCATTAAACAATTACGACCGTGTTTAAATGTACAATCAGACTCAGTTCGCGCTAAAGTCTTTGTCTAACTTATGCAAATTAGAAACTCTGAACTCTTAGTTACTCTTGAAATCGCATATTTAATTAGTTTCCCTTGACAATGGCGCCAAGATGTCGCCGAAACGTCGGATTTATCTATCGTTAGTTTTTGCCTGTATATGTTTATCTAAATCATTGTTGATTAGAATTATCATAAAGCTAAAATAATATTATATACAATAACGATAAAAAGAGTAATCAAATGATTTAAAAATACCTGAATTCAGGGTTCTTATTATTATTTTCAGAGCATTCCTTTTGGAAACTGACGTCTCTGACATAGGTCTTGATCGATTTTATCTTTCTTTCAAAAGAAAGAGGGTTTTCAAGCTGTTTGACAGTGTCAGGTAAAGAGTTCCAGGCAATTGCAGCTCTGTGTTTAAATGAACGACGGCCCTGTTCGGTTTTTGGCCTAGATACAATAACATTTAACGATTTCCTAAGACTATAAGAAGAAGCGTTGTTAACAACTAGACTATTAACATCATCTAAATCTATATTATAAAAAGCTCTATGCGTTATATTTAGAATACGAGAACAATAAAAATATTTTAATGGCATCCAATTTGCATTTATAAGTACTGTTTCGTCTTCCATGTCTCTTGGGTAGTTTGTGGATAAGTCTTGCTACTCTGAGGTGGATTAGCTCTAGACCTTTCATCAAATAATCTGAGCAAGAGCCCCACACAGCCATACCATATAATACGCTTGGGATTACTGTTTTGTAATAAATTGTTTCTAGTGTGGCTTTTGGTGAAAAGCATATGCGTCTTAACATTTTAACTTTAGAGTTGTATGAGGTAGAGACAGATTTTACATAATTGGCCCAGGAGAGTCTTACATCAATGGCTATAACAAGACATACAGAGAAAGATCTGTATTCAATGGTTTTGTCTCCCCAGACTAAATCCTTCAGAGGGCCAATAAAGGGTTTTGTATCCAGGAGTAATGCATCACATTTCCCTTCATGAATAATTAATCTGTTCTTTTGGCACCAGGTTTGTAGCTGATCTAATATCACCTGGAGGGCTATAGCAACCTCATCAGTAGTATTACCAATGGTATAAAAGGTAGTGTCGTCAGCATATATGTAAACTTCGACACTTCTAATGCTGTCTGGAAGATCATTTACATAAGTAATAAAGAGCCTAAGTCCCAACAGGGAACCTTGAGGGACCCCAATTTTTACAGGTTTAGATTCCGAAAATGCATCATCTATTTGTGTCAATTGGCTTCTATTTGCTAAATAATCCATCAGCCATATTCACATATCTTCTGACACTCCCAGTGCCTTAAGTTTCTCACCCAGAATGACATGATCTACACAATCAAAGGCTTTCCTAAAGTCAATGACCAAAACGCCTACTTTAAGCCCATCGTCCAAGGCGTCTTTTCACACTTCAGTAAGGTGCAAAAAAGGCTTTCTGTCGAATGAGAGGTCAAATGATTATCAAAAGACCTACAAACCAACCATCTGGCCTGTTGCCCTTTTTGAAAGCTGCAGTTACCTGGGATTTCTTCCAACTGATAGGGAATGGGCAATCTGCTCTGCTTTTCATACAAATTTCAAAGAGCCCTTGTACAACAGAGGACTCACATAACTTAAGGTCTCTTGGGGAAATGTGATCCAAACCCATTGCTTTATTTGGGTTGATGGCACTGTGGCCAAGTGAATCATTCCGACCATCCCCACAGAGGCAAATGTTCTGGTACACCTTGAAAACCTGTTTCACAACATTGTTCATGTCTCTCCACACTTCTTCCACATCTGGTGCTGCGCAGTGTTTCTAGAAGCGCAGAAAAGTGTTATCACTTGTCAAGCTCAAGCCCAGGGCCTGACAAAGCAATTAAATTTAGCGTAGTTCTTGCCCGAGACGATCACAGATGCTGCCAACATTGAATCATTAACAAAGACTGTGTTATTATTCTGGTAGTTTAGAACCTCAGATGATGTCCATTTCCTGAAATGGTTATTGTCACATGAACATGTGATTTCAAGGACTGTTCCGGCTTTTTGAGTGTTGAAATGCAGTTCCCCGCCAAATACATTGTCATCAAAAGTAAATTTACAGTTATCACCAGCAATATCCAACAACTTTTCTTTTGAAACCAGGAAACGCAACTTTAGTTGAATGGCAAAATATTCACCCAGGTCAGCATGAACAACAGTAAGCTTTGCCATAGCTTCCTCCAATTCAGTAAGGATGTTCTCTTTGTTATCTTTCACACTTTTGCTAGAGGTATCTGCTGCTGCTGCATCCCTGTCATCAGCTAGTGGAGCAGGTAAAAGACTGCTAGCATTTCCTGCTACCCATAGTGAGAGTTCGCTAGTCATCCTCCAAACTTATTTCCATATCTTCACTTCCCAGAATTGAGTGAGAATCTCCAGGGCTAAAATTGATCAAAAGAAAATTCCACAAATTGACCAGAAACATATTAATCAATGTTACAGTATACCCTAATTAGAACACCGAGGGCTGAAAATTTCTGAAACCTTGCCCTTACATGAAAATTACCATTAATAAATATGTACAAATGTGCATACATGTACTGTTTTCTTAGACAGAAATCTTGAATCCTGTCCAATCTCTATCCCTCCCTCCATCTCTCTCCATCTCTCCATCTCTCTCTCTTTCTGTCTCTCTCTCTTTCTCTGTCTCTGTCTCTTTCTCTGTCTCTTCTCTCTCTCTCCCTTCATCTCCATCTTTATATGGGTGCCATCAAATCTTTAGTAGAGCCTGATTAAAGTGCTAAATATGCACTTATAAACGTAACCTTGGATGGGCTATCACATCAAAACGACTAATCTCCCTCATTTAGTTGGTTAATACAGAGAATTAAGTTTTACCAACCCGCAATTGTCGTCTTTATTACTTTGATAATTATAATAATAATAATAATAATAATAGTAATTAGTTTCATATAGCGCTCTTTATAGAAAATATTCATAAGCGCTTTACATTTTAAAATATAAAAATATAAAATATACATATTACAAATTAAAAAAATAGATAAAAGTAATAAGATTTATCACTGAATGTTTGAGGCTTCTCTGAACAAATATGTTTCAGACTGCTTTTTTTTTTTTTAAATAAATGTTTGGTGCCATCTTAATGGGCTTTGGAAGCTTGTTTCATATTGATGGCCCAGCATAGGCAAATGCCCGATCACCCGATGCCTTACATTTCATTCGAGGCATAACTAACAACGTGAGATTGTCAAATTGCAGAGCGCTTCAAGGAGATGACTTTTTCCTTATAAGATCTGAGAGATAACGAGGAGCCATACAGTTTAACGCATTGAACACAAATATTAAAACCTGAAACCTTATCCTGAACTCAATAGATAGCCAATTATCAGACAAATCTAAACCACTTTCATCATCTTCATCGCTGTCAGTGTCACTGTCTTGGGCAAAGTGCTCCAAAACTGTGTTTATCCTAGAAAACCAAACAATTATTTATTTCAAAAAACAGCTACAAATACGATGCAGAAGAGTATAAAATAAGTACTCTCTTTTAAAGAAGACTTTCAAACCACACAACTGGTATGTGTCTTCACTACCAAAAAACATCAAAGAACTTCGCTGTACATAAATCTATAATATAAAACTTCTAAAATGGGTACCTGACAGAAAAATCCAAGTCCTCCGCTGGATCAAATGATATTTCTTCATCACTGGAGGGCTGCTCCGATAATTCTTTTAAAGGTGTGGATGCTTTCAATGTGAGGCCACTATCCGCAAGTGAGTGAGGATTGCCCATAATTGTATTGAAAGATGAATTGATTCTCTGAAGATTGCATCCTTGGACGTTTTTTTCTAGGTCAGGAACACCGCTACTTTCAAGCTGAGTTATACTAGTAACATCCACATCGCTAAGAGACGACAAACATGTTGAAATTTACTTGAAAATTGAAAAACTTCCTGTGTCAATGTTGAGTATGGGAAACATGAACTTTGGGAGATGACAATGGGATGAAAATCTGTTACTAGGTATTTCCAGTTGCTTAGTTTCCTGCAAATTCTTTAATCTGAGTGTAATAGTTCTGAATGGTTATAAAGACAATGCAAACAACATATTTTGGTTGTTATAGTGTCTATACAACAACAGTCACAGAAAAAATGAATATATTTCTTTAAGTTATGAAAGAGAACTCTACAAAACATAACTTTTAATCACCTGGTTGAAGAAGCTGTATCAGCTGGATTAATATGACGTCGAGTAGATGGATTAATTGGTGTTGAAAAGAGAACAGGAGCACCTGCAACATAAATTCATTGAATGTAACAATAACATGGGGAAATACATAACACTATCCTACTGAAGAAGGCTGTGCTGACAACAAGAAACTAATTCAAGCAGGAATACAAGTAGAGTATCAATATAAAACATGTATCAATATCAATATAAAATGTATTATGTAGCACATGGAAATTGACATGTTCACTCAGTTACATCTACTATCAAACTAAACCAGTGAATCTGTTGCCAACGGCAGTGAAAACTTAATGAATAAATCGTACCAACGCAGCAATCAACTTTATTATAGAAATAGAAACTGTAATGTTATGGCAAAGATCAGAAAGATAACTTTTTATCCCAGCTAACGAGTACAAGCACACGTGTATATTCTGTCTCGTCCTACTGCGCACGCTCAAAACCTGATATGTTTACATCTCCACCCTAAAAACTTTGCCGGGTGAAAGAAACAAACTTGGTCTCTAAATTGGAACCTAAATAACGCAAGTATTGTTCAAATTGAATCCAACGCAACAAAATTCTCAGACGGCTAAGCCGAGTTGTTCTGATTAACAAAGTTTAAAGGTCCAGCCTTAATGGCTTCTTTACTGTTTGTGCCATCCTTTCTATGAATCCATTGCTCTTTGGATACACTGGTGAGCTAGTAATGTGATTGATACCCCATTGGTCACAGAACGCTGCACATTCCTTGCTGCTGTATTGAGGGCCGTTGTCAGATACCAGGGATTCTGGTATACCATGTTCTGCAAAGATTGATTTGAGGTGGTTGATTATTGCAGCAGATGTCGTTGAGCTCAACTTTCTAACGATAGGGTATTTGCTGTAATAGTCTGCGACTAGTAAGTATTGAGCACCTCCATAGTCGAACAGATCGCATCCAAGCCTCTGCCATGGATAACTGGGTACATTGTGTGGATGCAATGTTTCTTTTGGTTGCTGTTTGGAAAACTGTGCGCATGTCGGACAGTTCTCTGTCATCTGTTTGATGTCCCTTGATATGCCTGGCCAAAACAGGCTGTCCCTTGCTCTCAGGAGACACTTCTCTGTTCCCATATGTCCTTGGTGTATGATTTGTAACATCTGTGGGCGTAGCTTACTGGGAATTACGAGTTTGTGTCCCTTGAGAATGAGGCCATTTTCAACACTCAGGTCCTCTCTGAAGTTCCAGAACTCTTTCAGGTCTTGTGGGCACTCATTTGGATATTCTGGCCATCCATGATGCACGACATCTTTTAAGTGACTGAGTACAACGTCTTGATCAGTGTACTCTCGTACTTCATCTAGTTTGGCAGGGCTGGCTGGCAGTGTTCGAGAGATTGTGTCCAGTTCCACCACGGGGACTTCGTTGTCTTCAGCAGGGGGCTCCATGTGGCTAATCCTGGAAAGGGCGTCTGCTATCACGTTGCTTTTTCCTTGAATGTACCTGATCTCCACGTTGTATTTGGCCATTTTAAGTAGGAGCCTCTGAAGGCGCGGTGGTGCGCTCGATATGCTCTTCTTCCAGATGCTTTCGAGCGGCTTGTGGTCAGTTTCGATGACCACCTTCTTACCAAATACGTAATGGTTAAGCTTTTCAAGCGACCAACAGGCAGCGTGTAACTCTCGCTCTATGTTGCTGTATCGAGACTCAGTTTCAGTTAGTAATCGACTGGCATAGCACACTGGTTTGCCCTCTTGCGTCAACACACATCCAATGCCTTTAAGGCTTGCATCAGACTGGATTAGGTTCTCCTTTTCTGGGTCGTAATAGGCTAGGACTGGTACTTCAGTGATTGCTTGTTTGAGGTTCTGGAATGCCCTTTGGTGTTCTGGTTGCCACACGAATGGTACATCTTTTTTCATCAGCTGTCGCACAGGTTCTGACACTTGGGCTAGAATGGGTGAGAACCTGTTCAGGTAGTTAATCATGCCCAAAAAGCACTGCAGCTCTGTAAGGTTCTTCGGGGATGGCATATCACGGATTGCTTTGATTTTGGTTTCGCCAGGGCGGATCCCGTCGGGGGTCCATGTGAGCCCGAAGAAGGATGCTTCCTTCACTTTAAACTGGAATTTGTCCGGGTTAAATCTCACATTGTTCTCTGTTGCTGTGTCAAGGACAGTTAGTATGTGCTGATCATGTTGTGCTTCGCCCGTGCCATAGACAAATGTATCATCTGCAATACCGCTGAGCCCTTCAAGTCTGCCAAAGACCATATCCATTTTTTCTTGAAACACATCTCCACTGCACGTAAGGCCAAATGGAAGTCTTGTCCATCTATGCTTTCCCCATGGGGTGTTAAAGGTGCACAGCCTACTGCTTTCCTCGTCAAGACTAACTTGCCAAAATCCACTGCGTGCATCAAGGATACTGAAGTGGGTGGAGCCGCTGACTTTCGGTATCACATCATCTATGGTTCTCACATAGTAGGGGTTGCGCTTGATTGCTTTATTGAGATTCCGAGGGTCCAAGCACAGACGGATCGACCCGTTGGGTTTGATGGTGACCACAGCAGAGTTAACCCAAGGGGCATATTCATCTTGGACCTCAACCAGAATTCCAGATTCTTTTAACTGGTCTAGCTCTTCTATGTAGGTTTTCTGTAGTTGTACTGGAACCTGTCTTGGAGCATGCTGTACTGGGGGAATGTCAGGGTTAGTTTCGATGTGGTACGGGGGTCCTGGAAAGCAGCCAATTCCTGTAAAGACATCCTGATATTCTTCCAACAAATAGTCCTTTGTCAGTGGGAAGGGGTGTTGTTTGCCTCTGATGTCAAATAGTTTGACAGTATTTGCATTGGGCATGGGCTTTTCACTTTGCACAACATTCTGGGTGGTTGCATTTGTGCTGGCTGTGACTGGCCAGTTGAGCTTTAGGAGGTTCAGATCTTGTGCAGACATGTTACCAATTATGGCAGGGCCATCAACGTCAAAAACCTCTGCTTGGATAACTCTGGGGTTGGAATTGTTAGGACCCTTCACATATATTTGGCAAGATCCAAGATTTGGGATCTCGGCTCCACCATAAGCAGTTAACTTCACTGTAGGTTGTTGTAAGCTTAGTGTCTCAGGGCTTAGTTGCTTGTATAGGGACTTGGGTATAATGTTTGTTTCAGTACCTGAGTCTATCTTGCAGAGTGCATTCATTTGTTTTCCTTCTGGCTTCAGTGCCAAGGAGACTTCTAGCACAGCCTTTTCTCTACAGGATACAACGTTTACACTCATGGCCAGGGGTGTTGCTTCAATTGGGCCCAGGAACACATAATCATCTAATGATTGGGTAGGCTCTGACTCAGGTATGGCATTGTTATTACTAGTAGCTTCTATCTCATGCACATCCTTCTTTTTAAGTTTTGAAAAGCATACCTTGGCAAGGTGTCCCACCTTTTGGCAGTAATGACACGTTGCATTTCTTGCTGGGCACTGTTCATGAGAGTGAGGGCCCCAACCACAATTCCTGCAGAGCTGCGTTTTTCCTGACTTGTTGCCTTTTGGGTTTTGCCTTGATCCACCGGCTACTGGGTTCAGCTGGTCGCTTCGGAATTGGTTTTTCCTGGTTGAGCTAACAGGGTGTACTGCTGACACTACTGGGTTCATTAGCTGAAGCTGCTTGTCTGCTGATTCGTCTGCTTTTGCCATTTCTCTAGCTTTACTAAATGTCAGAGCATTTCCTTCTTTGAAACACTCCTTTCTGACATGGTCTGAATTCATGCCGAGTACAAGGAAGTCTCTCAAGAATCGATCATGATGTTCCGATGGATAGTTGGCTTCTTTGACAAGGATTCTAAGCTTTGCAATAAATCCTTCTAACGATAGTGTACCTTGTCGAAGATTGTGTAGCTCCCAGGCGGCGATCAGCTCGTTTGAGTGAGGTTTCACGTAGTTTTCGAATTTCTTCCAGTAGTTTTCCAGTTTCTTTTGTTCGTCTGCCGAGAGGCCCCAGCTGTTGAACAGCTCCAAGCCGTGCTCACCGGCCCAGTAAAGCAGGTGCTTACACTGAATTTCTTCGTCAATTTTGGCCATCGGGCCCGTAAAGAGCAGTTCACAGCGTTGTTTCCACATTTTGAAGCGTGAGTATAGGTTTTCATCCGTGCTCCAGTCCATGGTTGGACCCTTGTCAATGAATGAGGCGCTGGCGGCCATGTTGTTTTCTTGAATCGATCGTACACGTGTCGTTCGGAAATTACTTCACTCTTCCACCTTCTCCAGTGTATCGAGCTAAATGGTATGTTTGGTTACTTCACGATCCCACTTCTGACACCATGTAATGTTATGGCAAAGATCAGAAAGATAACTTTTTATCCCAGCTAACGAGTACAAGCACACGTGTATATTCTGTCTCGTCCTACTGCGCATGCTCAAAACCTGATATGTTTACAGAAACGGATCATACTCGCACAAACACAAGCTACACAAATTGTGATATGTAACACTGGAAACTTACCAGACTCCACTTCTGCTTGCACAGGAAACATGGAGAATTTAGTTTGGAGACAGTCCCTAACCTAATGAAAAACCAAAGCAAATAACTAAACACTCCCTGCAAAAACTTCAAAATAGACAACAAATATGAAATTCACAAATGTCATGACATTATAAGAGTGAGTTGAAGCTAACATCGTACCTTCTATCATAGTTTTTTTTTTTTTGAGTTATTAATATTACTATTATTATTATTATTATTATATTACAACATCAACTACAATAGGACAATGAAAGGAGATACAAAAGATAATACAGAAGGTAATGATGTGTGTTACAAAAATACAAACAAAAAAAGAATTACAAACTATTACAAAGTACAACATTTTGAGTAGGTACGTTGCAAAGAAAAAGAAACAATTACTAAATTAAGAATTAATTAAATTAATTAATAACTTAACTAAGTAAGTAAAATGAAAAAACTCAAAGAAAGTCTTCCCACTTTTTGTTGAAATTGTCAGAGGTTTTATTTCTAACTGCCGTTTGTTGTGAAGTATTTAATTTGTTCATAAGTAAAGAAGGAAAGCCGTCAAAGGGTACATCGTCGCCGTCTTGGATAGTGCAAAAGATATAATACTTGGCCACCGAGGTGACACAGTTTAAAATGTCTTTTGATTCTCTGGTGTTAACTCCCAAGTAGAGGTTGCCAGATACTATTTAAAAATGAATTTCTTTTGCTTCAGTTTCGTTTTAAACCAAAAATATCGAGCCACAAACTTTTCCCGTTTGATAGCAGCAAAATCAGGCCGAAAGTAAGACCCGCAAAAAACTGTTCAGAAATTACTATTGCAACGCAAAATAACGAGAAAACTACACAGTGTTGAAGAAAAAGGCCTTTTAAGGCAACATCATTCGATAAACATCAAAAAACTGCCGAAGCGATTAAAAAATAAAGTTTCAAATATTGCATACTAAATTAGATGGAGCGTTGGAGCTAATTTTAAAATAATTATTTCTCAAAAGTTCAACGCTTTTGAAAGCAATCACAGTAATGAATCAGACATTGGAGGGATATACATCACGTTTCTGAAAAAACGTTTTTCGGCCAAAGTATATTGACCTTGTACAAAGCGTTCAAAGTTACCGTGTTTACCGTTATCCTGCTACTTCGGCGAAACACCTCTCTTTGCCAATACGGCCGTGGATAGCGTGGTAAACGCCACTTTAAACCTTGCTAGGCATTCAAAGACCATCCTAAGTAGAAGGACGTAGAATTAATAGAGAAAGGAAGATGAAAAATACGCAGAAAAAGAAAATAACTCGAAATTACCATCTGCCAACGAAAGTTGAATCTGGAAAATGTCGTCGCGTGACAGCGGCCATTGACGTCAATTGTCTAAACAGCAGCTGAATCCAAACAAATGCACAAATAGAAAAACAATTTTTCCCGGCCAGAAAACGTTTAGTGGAACAATGTTATGTTATTTTTCACAAATGATGATCACTCAAAAAGAAAAACTTCCCCAACCGCCACACCGTTTTGGCCGCAGCGTGATCTGAGTTATGGGGTCACGACTGGATCCCTAGCCGCTGACCGCCCTAAGGACATTGCAGACTCGTTTTCCCACGCTCTTACGACTTGACGTGCAAATGACGTCAATGGCCCCTGTCACGCGACAACATTTTCCAGATTCAACTTTTGTTAGCAGATGGTAATTTCGAGTTATTTTCTTTTTCTGCGTATTTTTCATCTTCCTTTCTCTTTTAATTCTACGTCCTTCTACTCAGGATGGTCTTCGAATGCCTAGCGAGGTTTAAAGTGGCGTTTTGCCACGCTATCCACGGCCGTATTTGCAAAGAGAAGTGTTTCGCCGAAGTAGCAGGATAACGGTAAACACGGTAACTTTGAACGCTTTGCATAAGGTCAATATACTTTGGCCGAAACATTTTTTTCCAGAAACGTGATGTGTATCCCTCCAATGTCTGATTCATCACTGTGATTGTTTTCAAAAGGGTTGAACTTTTGAGAAATAATGAATTTAAAATCAGCTCCAACGCTCCATCCAATTTAATATGCAATAATTGAAACTTTATTTTTTAATCGCTTCGGCAGTTTTTTCGATGTTTATCGAATGATATTGCATTAAAAGGCCTTTTTCTTCCACACTGTGTAGTTTTCTCATTATTTTGCGTAGTAATTTCCGAGCAGTTTTTTGCGGGGGCTTATTTTCGGCCTGATTTTGCTGCTATCAGACGGGAAAAGTTTGCGGCTCGATATTTTTGGTTTAAAGCGAAACTGAGACAAAAGAAATTCATTTTTAATTAACAAATAAAGAAGCCTCGACTGTGCTCTGTTCTGTTGTAAAGCACGCAGGAAGCGGTAGAGCACGAAAGAAGTGTAGGGGAAAACACGAGACGTAGTCGAGTATTTTTCCCTACTTCTTGAGTGCTCTACCGCTTCCCAAGTGCTTTACAACAGAACAGACCACAGTCGAGGCTTCTTTATTTGTTTTATGATAAAGAATACGATAATTTCCCCACGCATTTGGCTGAATTTTCAAACCAAACTTTATTTTCCAAGCGAGCAAAAGTGGCGTCAGCCGTGAACTGTTCTCTGATAAAGCACGCTAAAATAAGCCAATCACAATCCTTGTTAGAATTGTTGAAATAATTTGATTGGCTAACGAAGCGACAGCTGTCAATCGCAAACTGGACTTCAGCTAAGCTTTCAGTTTCGAGTAGTTCGAGCGGCTTTCGAGAGAAGAACGATGCCTTCGAAGTTCGCTTTTAAGTTAAATTTTAAATACGGATCTAAAGGCAGGTGAAGGTTTATAGTCCAGAGGAATCCGGCCGTATTGTGGCCCATGAAAACTTGCACTTTTCCAGTGGAAATTACGAAACGCGGAGCTCAAAGCTTTCGGATGAAAATGCAAAATGCTGAGTCGAATTTGAAGGGAGCTACAGTTATTTACGGCTCGTAGCCGAATGTAGCAAGATTGCCCGAACTAGCCTAAAAGTTAGACAGACTAAACGGCTCCCACTGGTTCTACTCCGAGCACAGAAGAGAATATCGGAGCAAGCTTTGAACTGACCACTCGTCTGTTCACTTCGCTGAGATGACCGGAGAAAGAGCGTTACTACACTACATGTAAGTGTTGCTTGAGCAATTGAGCATTTTTACAAAAAATAAAGCTTCTCATCGTAAACAGAGACAGTTCAGTTGTTGTTTTCTGTCGTTGATTTACTTCTTAAGTATAATTTCTGCCTTCGTAACAAATGTAATGTCTTTTATCGAAGCACTGTTTAGGTTGAGAATTTGTTTATTTCGCTACGTGTTTTGTCGGCGGGAATCTAGCAAAACTTATTTTAGTACAGTTTTAACACTATTGTTGCGAACAATGGACTCGGTGAGCCATATTTACTACAGACAAATAGCTCTTTTCCATTGCGTTTGTCTGAATCACAGGGGATGTTCAATTTGGGTCAAACTTGTCAAAATTCCGAAGCAAAAATTTGAAAGCCAACTTACCGTCATCAACCCGTGCTCTGTTCTCTGATAAAGCACGCTCTTTCAGCCAATCAGAGCGCGCGTTGTATGGAAACTTTATTATAAATAGTATTCGGTAACCTCTACTTGGGAGATAAAAATCGGCCGATTTTATTTTTTAGCCGGAAATCATCGGTCGTCTTTTAGGCGCAGGGCCTCTTAATACGGAGAATAACGCTGATTTTAATCTAAACATTGAAGATCTTCTTTTTGGTACTTTTCCAAGTTCAAGTACCTGTTACAAGTAGAACGTGAGGGACTGGGCCCAGCCCCAGGTTACTTATTATTATGGGATCGAAAATCCCACGCGTTGGCGAGAATGAAAACGAAACGAGGATCGATGAGAAAACGTGTTGTCATTGTAGTTTTGTAGTAGTTCCTGTGCGAGATTGAGTAGAGTGTAACATTTGGTGACCCCGACGTGACAAAGAAACCATCGAAATGTCTATAGAAGTCGTCGAAGAGATTCAGATAGAGGTGAGAACAGCAATTTGTCAGCTTAGCGAAGCGAGTCTTCGAGAAATCTGTGCGGGGCTACATATCGAAGTTAAAGAGACGGATACGGGACGTCTGGCGTTAATACAAATCCTAACGAAATATTTAGACGCCGAAGAACTCGGAACTGAAGCACTAACGAATCTCAGAGAAACAATTAAAGAAAAGAAACCGGCAACGAAGGACGCGAAGAGTGAACAAGAGGGTGGTGTGAAAACCGAACATGTGGATCAGAAGCCTGCTGTCAAGTCAAGCACAAATGCAGTTACGCCTAAAGAAACCACAGCGATTCCACCGTTCAGGAAGGAATTTAAAATATCGGGACAGATTGGAGATTCACGTCAGAAAGATCGCTTGAGCTTTACCAGTCTTGCTCACCAAATTAACACTGGATTGAAACGGGGCTATAAAGAAGAAGAAATTGTCGAGGCCGTTATTCGAGCCATCAATCCAGGCCTTAGATTGAGGAGCTACTTGGAAGGTAAGCCCGATCTAGATCTTGCCAGATTACGTAAAATACTCCGGTCACATTACCAAGAAAGGGGGGCTACGGAAATGTATCAGCTGCTCAGTTCGGCAGTACAGGAAGCTGGGGAGACCCCTCAGGACTTTCTTGTTCGCCTCCTTGATCTAAAGCAGAAAGTACTGTTTGCATCTCAAGAAGCAGGATCTGATTTGAAGTATGACCCAAAGTTGGTACAGTGCATGTTTCTGCATTCATTATTAACTGGGTTACGGAATGATAACATTAAAATGGAGATAAAACCATGCCTGCAAAACACCCAAGTGGAAGATGCAGAACTTTTTGAGAAATTGAATGCAGCAGTTAGTAATGAAACAGAAAGAATGCAGAAGCTTGGTTCCCGTCATGACCAGCTCACAAACCGAACCCCCACACAGCTTGTAGCTCAATTGGCCACCCATGACGACAGCCATGCCTCAGTTGAAGGTAAAACCCCAGAAAAGCCACCAAAAGTTAACCTTCTTACTGAAGTTAGAGAGTTGAAAGCGGAATTGGCTGCTATCCGGGAGGGCATGGAACAACAAAGCCGCGCTAGCCCTCACCCACAGTACAACCCTGTAGAGCAAGGGAGGGTTCGCCCTAGAGGGTGCTGGAATTGTGAAAGACAAGGAAGGGGTTTCCGTTGCAACCATTGTTTCAACTGTGGTGATGTCGGCCACTTCAGTTACCAATGCCTAAGGTCAAGCCGAAGGGGCTATAACTCAGCAAGCCCCCAGGGAAACAGACAAGGGTTGCCCCCACGGGACAAGGAGCAGCCCCCCCCGATTCATGAGCAGTCCCAACAATGCATGAACTGTGGAAAGAGGGAGGATTGGGCACATCAATACTTGCGGTGTTCACAGTGCCATACTAGCCACTATTGTTCAAAAGTTTGTCAAAGGGAACATTGGGAGAAGCATAAGAAACTATGTCAAGCCATTAGCGAAGTTGAACTGAGGGAAAGGGCAGGTGTTGAAACATTGAAAACGTCGTTCAGTTCCCACCTAACCCCGAGACAACGCTCTAAACTCACCAAATTAGTGGGAAGAAAATGTGTGGTTTCCTGCTTGATTCAAGGGGAAAAGGTGGATGCCCTGTGGGATACCGGAGCTCAAGTTTGTGTTGTGTCCAAACATTGGAAAGAAATTAACCTACCAAACGAGCCAGTAAGAGACATAAGCGAGTTATTGGGGGAAGATGGATTAAATCTCCAGGCCGTGAACGGTACAAAAATCGCATATGATGGCTGGATTGAGGTAGAGTTCCAGTTGGTTGGGGAGGACGGGTACTCGGAGCCATTGACAGTACCCATACTAATAGGAAGTGAAGATAATCAGGAGTATCCCATCATCGGCTTTAATGTCATTGAAGAGGTCATTAAGAGGAGTAGTAGCCCCAACACAACCAGCCTATTGCCCCGAATAGTGAATGACTCGTTCCCATCTGTGAAAGAGGGCGAAGCAAGAGCGCTGGTTAATTTCATCCAAAGTATGGATGATGAAGCTGACACCGGTATGCTCAGAGTCGGCAGACAAGACATACGTGTCCCACCAGGAGAGACTGTGAGAGTCAAATGTCAGGTACACTTTGGACTATTAGAAGAAGATTTGCCTGTTGTGTTTGAGCCCAAAGAGGAAGGGGCGTGGCCTGAGGGGCTAGAAGTTCCGGGCTGTCTCCATCGAATCTCCCCGAGGTCTTCGAGCCGAATGTATGTTCCAGTATGCAACAACACCGAACGAGAGATGACCTTACGTAGGCGGACAGAACTGGGCACTATACAGTTAGTGCAGTCCGTCACGCCACTGCCAGTCGAAGCTGAACAGAAACAAGAGAAAGAGGAAGGTGAAACTTGGAGTGAGGCAACCAGTTATGAGTGGGAGCCAAGTCAGCCCGAACAAAGTAAAGCAAAGTGGACTCCCCCAGTTGACCTGAGCCATTTGTCAAGTGAGCAACGGGTGATTGTCAAGGAGATGTTGAGGGAAGAATCCGGGGCCTTCGCTATAGATGATGGTGACATTGGATGTGCCGAAAATTTGAAATTGGAAATCAACCTGAGAGATGACGTCCCAGTACAAAAAACATACAATTCAATTCCAAAGCCCTTGTACGAAGAGGTAAAGTCACACTTGCTGGATATGATCAATCGTGGTTGGATAAGCAACTCAAAGTCACCCTACTCTTCCCCAGTGGTGTGTGTGAGAAAAAAAGACGGCAGTCTGAGACTATGTGTTGACTATAGGCAGTTAAACAGCAAAACTGAGGATGACCGCCAGCCCATCCCTCGCATCCAAGACATCCTGAATAGTCTCAGTGGGAACACTTACTTTTCAGTGTTAGACCAAGGAAAAGCATATTACCAAGGATTCGTAGCAGAAGAACACCGACATCTAACAGCGTTCATCACCCCCTGGGGTTTATACCAGTGGAACCGGATTCCTTTTGGCCTTAAAAATGCACCGGCAGCTTACCAGAGGTACATGGAGAAATGCCTAGAAGGTCTCCGCGATGAAATATGTATTCCATATCTTGATGATGTCCTGGTGTACAGTAGAACATTTTCTGAGCATGTAGACAATGTGCGAAAGGTACTTAAACGTTTGCAGGAGTATGGTATCAAGCTGAAGCCAAAGAAATGTGAGTTGTTTAAGCCCCGTGTTCGTTACTTAGGCAGAATAGTCTCAGCAGATGGCTACACGATGGACTCAGCAGACGTTGCAGCAGTGGCAGCCCTTAAGGAAACTAAACCAAGAACTGTTGGTGAATTGCGCAAACTCCTGGGTTTCATAAGCTATTACCGCCAATATATTCGCGACTTCTCCAGATTAGCCAAACCCCTTTATGACCTACTTTCAGTTAAAGAATGCAGTGACCAGCCCAGCAGAGCTAAAGGACAGAAAGAGCACCCCAAGTGGAAGTTGCCGACATCGAAAGGACAATCGTCATCAAATCACAAAATCCCGTTGAATGAAAGACACCAAGAGCGATTAAACTTCCTAATTGAACTTCTTATGCAGCCAGGGGTAATGGTTTACCCTGACTTTGAACGACCATTTGTACTGCACACGGATGCCTCAAGCGAAGGACTTGGGGCGGTGCTCTACCAAGAACAAGGGGGGAAATTGAGAGTTGTTGGCTATGGCTCAAGGACATTGACGCCCGCGGAACGGAACTATCACTTGCACTCAGGAAAGTTAGAATTCTTGGCCCTAAAGTGGGCAATTACTGACAAATTCAGGGATTACTTATTCTATGCTCCATCCTTCGCTGTTTTCACTGACAATAACCCGTTAACGTATGTGATGTCATCAGCAAAGTTGAATGCCACGGGGCATCGGTGGGTGGCCGAGTTAGCGGATTATAACTTTACAATCAAGTACCGACCGGGCAAGACTAATGTTGACGCGGATGTTCTGTCAAGAATCCCATTGGACATAGACAAGTATATGAGCGATTGTACAGAGGAAGTACCCAAAGATGTCCTTGAAGCAACCGTGGAAGCAGTTAGGGAACAGGCAAAAGGCACAATCCCATGGGTTACGGCAATTGCCGCAGACTTGACAACTCCTGAACCGACATTAAAGGATCTGAATCTAAAACCCTTCAGCCCTAGTGAAATCAAGGAGGCACAACACTCGGATAGTGCTATATGCCGCGTGCTTTACTACAAGACACACGGGATCAAACCGGGTGGTGGCCAACTGAAGAATGAACCCCATGGAGTTACGAACCTTATGAGAGAATGGAAGAAACTGGAAGTTGATGAACATGGTATCCTGCGACGAAGAACAAGCTCTAAGATACAATTAGTTCTGCCACACAACTTCATCCCAGTGGTACTTAAAGAACTACACACAGAGATGGGACACCTTGGAGTGGAGAGAGTCGCAGAACTTGCAAGGTCCCGTTTCTACTGGCCACATATGGACCGTGACATAGAGTATTTTGTGACACAACGTTGCAGATGCATCAAACAGAAGAAATCAAACACAGTCACGAAAGCACCTATGATGCACCTGATGACATCAGCACCCTTTGAAGTAGTTTCCATTGATTTTCTGCATCTGGACAAGAGCAAAGGTGGATATGAATATGTACTGCTGATTGTTGATAACTTTACCAAATATGCCCAAGCCTATGCAACGCGCAACAAGACGGCCCGCACTGCTGCTGAGAAGATCTACAATGAGTTTATCCCAAGGTTCGGTTTCCCAGCACGAATACATCACGACCAAGGTGGTGAGTTTGAAAACAAATTGTTCCACAACCTAGAACGTCTCAGTGGAGTTGCCAGCTCGCGAACCACTCCATACCACCCACAGGGCAATGGCCAGGTAGAACGCATGAACCGAACGTTACTCTCGATGCTAAGGACCCTCCCGGAGGAAAAGAAATCGAACTGGAAAGATTCCTTAAACAAGCTTATACATGCGTACAACTGCACAAGACACGAAACGACTGGGTTCTCGCCATTTTACCTGATGTTTGGCCGTTCCCCACGATTACCAGTTGATTTGCTGTTTGACCTAGACAACGACCTTCAACAGGGTGATTACCAGGACTATGTAAAGACGTGGCAAGCAGATATGAGACGGGCCTACGACCTAGCATCTAGGAACACCCAGAAATCGTCAGCCAGGAGTAAAGTGTATTACGACAAGAAGGCTTCCGCAGCAGTCCTACTCCCCGGCGACCGCGTACTTGTTAGAAACCTTTCAGAAAGGGGAGGACCTGGAAAGCTCCGTTCACACCGGGAAGAGCAAATTTATGTAGTTGAGGAACGCATATCTGATAGTCCAGTCTATCGAGTAAAGCCAGAACTTGGCCGTGGGAAACAACGAGTGTTACACCGTAACTTGCTACTTCCTTGTGATGCTTTACCACTGCCTAAACCAACGAGAGCATCATCCAAGACCACCCAACTAAGACCTAGAGTGCCACCTCAGCCTGAAGACATTGGAGAGAGTTCCGATGATGAGTATGAGATGAACACACTGTCCTCTCCAGTCACCCATGAAATAGCCTTTCCGGCGGAAGTAGACACCCCTCCTATGGACCCACAGGACCACTGTGATAATGAAGATTGTGCCACTATGTCAGATACCAGGGACCAACCTGACCCACAAGTGGACACTGGTGACTCATCAGTGCCAAATTCATCCGTTCTAGATGTGACTGATATGGCCCCTGAGGAAAGTGACAATTCAGATTCAGAGGAACACCTAGAGGGAGCTACGCGACCTAGAAGGGAGAGACGACCCCCTCGGATTCTGACTTACAGTCAGATGGGGGTACCCGAGTACCAACGTTTAAACCCGGTAGTAAACGCAATTCAATGCCCTCAGGTGATACTTCCCTACCAAGTCATGGCCAACTGGCTTGTACCTCACTGCCGGTGTGTTCACTGCACCCCGCACATCCCATTTATTCCACAGCTGCAGTATATACCACAGCCCATATGGACAAACCAGTAATGAACATTCCTGAAGTCACAACTGATTACTCCGAGTATTAACCATGGACAAGCAGACCTGTTGCTCGCCTTCTGTGATTTAACTCATAAGCGAAATTTGTGTTGGATTTTCCCTCTAGTTACAAACTGTTAAAGACAAAACCTGCGGATAATGGAACTGCCACAATAAGTATTCAGTTTGAAACATGATGAGAACTGACGCTCCCTCCTAACCATTGTTCTTTTTGGTTTTGTATTTCCTGTTATAATGTCGGGACGACATTTCTGTTGGAGGGGAGTGTGTTACAAGTAGAACGTGAGGGACTGGGCCCAGCCCCAGGTTACTTATTATTATGGGATCGAAAATCCCACGCGTTGGCGAGAATGAAAACGAAACGAGGATCGATGAAAAAACGTGTTGTCAGTGTAGTTTTGTAGTAGTTCCTGTGCGAGATTGAGTAGAGTGTAACATACCTTGATAAAAACACTGAACTACACCCTCCTCTTTCTGCGGTATGATATTTATATGAGAAAGCTCCAGAATGACTTACCATTTCTATTACTTTCCGACTTTATCAACAAAGTTAAATATAAGTATAAACTTGAAAAAATTATTTAATATTCGTAAAAGCTCCTCCATCTGCTATTGTTTAGATTTAATATAATTGTAATACAAGTATGATTGTACAGAAAGATTTGTTTTATGTCATTGTAAAAATAGGCTTAGAATACGTGATGTAATAAGTGTTGTAAGTGTAAGAAATGATTATTAAAAAAACCATAGTAGGCTGTAAACGGGACATGAAGCTGAAAGATTCGTTGAAATTTGTCATGTGATAAGAAGTTAAAATTTTCGTCAAGCAGGTCATTTATGTACATGATTCCAGTGCGATGCCATTGTTTTAAATAGATCATGTGTTTATCTATTAAAATGTTTTTATTGTTCCAGATAATTTTGTTTTGCTTGTGTGTTTTGTCTCCTAAGATAATGGGTTTGTTTTCTTGACAGTACTTTAATATTGCGTGATAGAAGGGTGGTACATTATTCAAATTCAGTAACTTAACATCATATCTACAGTTTAGTAAGAAAGAAAGACCGCCGTGTTCCCTGAAGAAATGTTCAATAAGAGTTTTCCAGGAAGAGTCGGAGTTTTGGCATATTCTTTTAATCCAGACAATTTTGAGCGCGGTGTTCATTACTTCAAAGTCGATCATTTTTAATCCGCCTTTATTTTTTTCACCAACTATCGTCATTCTCTTAATTTTGGGGGGTTTACCAAATGAAATTAAAGATCATGCTGTTAATCGTGTCAGACAAGTTTTTAGGTAAATTAAGATTGGAGCTGTTGAAAATTAATTTTGATAAAGCTAGATGTTTTGACGATGTTTATTTTGCCAATTAAGGTTAGTTTCCTATTTTTCCAGATATTTAAAATCTTATTCATATTTCGCAGCTTTTCATCGAAGTTAAGCTTATCAGCTTTGGTGGTGTTGTAGGAGAAGAATACACCTAAGGTACAGGTGGGATCGACAGGCCAGTTGAAATTAAAAGGAGTGTCGGATCTGTTTTTCCACTTGCCAAGCCACATGGCTTCGGTTTTGGAGTTATTGACTACTAGACCGGACACTACTTTGAATTGGCTTAGCAGCTTAAGTAAATGACTAATAGATTCCGTGTCACTGAGAAAAACTGTGGTATCATCCGCATACATGGTCGTTTCAATTTCGTGGTTTCCTAATGTTATTCCTTTGATGAGATTGTGATTTTTGATGGCTCTTGCGAGAAGGTCGAGACCGATAACAAATAGAAGGCCTGATAGAGGACAACCTTGTCTTATCCCACGCGTTAAAGAAAAGAAGTGAGACGCGTGCTTTTGTTCAGAGCACAGCTGGAAATGTTGGAGTATATAGTCCTGAACCATTGTAAAAGATTTGGCCCAAATTTGAAGAGCATGAGAGCTTTCTCTAAGTAATTCCACTCAATGGTATCGAAAGCTTTCCGGAAATCCACAAAAACTGCCATGCCAGGAGAATTTTCTTTTTCCAAATAAAACATTAGATCTTGAATTTATCGGATATTTTCACCAATGTAGCGTCCTTTAGCATAGCCAGTTTGGTCGGGATTTATTATTGTACGTAATACTTTTTCTAAGCGATTTGCTAAAACTTTAGTGAGAATTTTGTAATCGATCAACGTTCAAAAGAGATATTGGTCGAAGATTTTCAAGGATGGTTTTATCTTATCTTATATTTTTTGGGGGAATAAGAGAGATTATGCCTCGTCGTTGGGATATCGACAAGGAGCCGTTTGCCTGAACGCGTAGTAAAAACTTCCAACAATCAGCGATTTTAGCTCTGACTGGAGAAATTTTAAAAACTCAGTTGTGAAGCCGTCGTTACCGGGAGATTTGGCTACAGCGAATTCTTGTAAGGCTTTAAAGGCCTCAATTTCTGTGATAAAACCTTCACATAAAGCTTACTCGAAGTCGAAATGTAGAAATGTTGTTGGGATTAAAGAACACGTCTTCATCAGGTTCGACGAGGTTATCAGATTTTTGCGAATTATACTAATAAAGATTGGTAAAATTTGCTTTGTTCTTCTTAAATATCAACCTGGTTAGTTAGGACTGAACCATTTTGAAGTTTCAGTTTGGAGACTAGCTTTTTAGAGTAATTTCTTTTTTCAAGATTTAAAAAATATTTGTTGTTGCGTTCCCCTTGCTCATGCCTTCTATCATAGTTAGTAGAGGGGACTAATATGTGGTCATTTGACGTGTTTTAAACGCTAAAAAATGTAGTTCTGTCAGCTTGAATGGTTTTCAAAAGTTTATCATTTCGAAAGTAAAATGCCCGGCGATAACTGTTCGTTTTTTTGGCTGTGGTACGTGCCGGAGGACGAAAGGAATCGGCATCTGGAAACTGCCCTGTGAACGAAACACCGCATACAAGAAGTGGCGAGAAGAGTGGCTGAGTGAGATCAAGAAAACAAGAGTTACAGACACAGATTTTTAAAAACAGATCGACAGTGACAAGGTGTTTACCTGTGAGAAACATTTCAAACTTGAGGTTATAGAATTGTGTAAGTACTGCTGTTGTTGTGTCCGTTTTTTATGATGTCAACATAAGCTAACTAGCTGTCAGCTGTCTCAATAAATAGCAATAGTGTGATTGCAATAAACCATCGTAATACTAGACTAATAGATACTGGTTGACAATATTTATATTTGTTCCTTTTTTTTTCAGTAAACTACTGTTAGTATTACCCACTAACATTAAATTTCTATTTTACAGGTTTATTGTAATCACTATTACCGTTCTTTTTTTTTAATTATTAAAGTGGTTCTACTAATCTATTAATGTGGCAGTCAAATACACAAGAGACAAAATTTATTTAAAGGATACTTCAAGGTGTATTATACTGTTTTCACCCTAGCACTGAAACATGTCGAAAATTAGCATGATTATTTGAAACATGTTTCCTCAAAACATGTTTGTTCTCTATTGTTCCCATTAGCTTTTGTTTCCAGACACATGCCATGCCATAGTTCTATTTCTCATTAAAAAATGAACCTTGAAATTGCTCTTGTATTCATTCAATGATTTAATCTCACTTAACAAGCCCTTCGAGAACTTGCTTCGCCTTGACTCTCGCCCACCAGCAGATGAAATCTATACAACTTTTTATACAGTGAATAACTATTCACTTCGTACAACTGACCCCAGTATTATATATGAGGGTAATAATTTATTGTGGGTCATCACATTGAGCACTGTCATATTGTATATTAAAATTTGTGAAACAATTTCTGCTTAGGTACATGTCGAATGATGGGAATTATTTGTTGTGGCAACACATAGTTCAGCTGTTTTACCAAGATGTTGAGAATTGGGTTGACGTTGATGCCCAGATTGACTTATTATCGCATTAAGCTGAATTCCTATTCAACCATGCGTGTAAGTCTAGAAGCCCAGATACTGCGTTCTACTGTGGCAGACTTATGAAGTCCTGCAGATCTCAGCCTATTCAGTTGTAGAAGCAACAAAGATTCTTCTGAATGAAGGTGTTGAGTATGTCTTAACTGAGATGTTCTGCCAAGATCCTTTAGAAGAATATTTTGGAAACCAAAGAAAGCTAGGAAGGAATGACAACCCTGACATGGAGATGTTTGGCTACAGCAACAACACTATCATAGTACAACGTACCGTCCCCTGTCAGTCTGGGAACAGGCGTGGAAGGAAAGGCGGAGACAGATCATGGGTCAATGTTCTAAATGACCCAGTGACAAAGAGGAAGGAACAATGATTGCCTTATACATAGGCCAATGTTGTGTTAGGGTCATCCTTGTAAAAAAGTGGGGGGGGGGGGGGAATAGTCCCCTCCCTAACTTTTCACAAGGCTGACGTTTTATTTTGTTTTAGTATGAGGTACCAGACTTCCCTACAAACTCGCACATCCGGCCCTCGTTTTCAAGCCCCCCAGTTGAAAATAGGCTCTGTCCCTGATATTTTAGATATACATTGTAACATGTATGCTGATTGACCAGCTACTGCTGTTGTCTCTGAACGAAGGCCAGCTAGAGGAAATTTTATTGCAATCTCTTATTAGTAAACAAGTATTCATTGTTTAATATATAGACATGTATTTTTTTTGACATGCATCAGTCAATTCCAGCAGTGCCCATCCCCCCCCCCCCCGGCAACCGCGGGGCATTTGCTCACGTTGTCAATCCCGGGGGTGGGGCATCCGCAATTTTATCGCGGCCCGGGGGCTGGGCATTTGCATACCCCGGGGCGACCCCCGGGCATTCGACACACGTGTTTTGGAAAGTGCCGTGGATTAGTTCATCGGGAAAGACGAGGCGTTTTGCGAACAATGGCTTGTCCGTCAGGGACTAGAGAAACTTGCAGATGTTTTTAAAGGTATGTTTTCTCAATTTTAGATATTTCTTCATTACAGTCATATAAATGTAAGCGATAAGGTGAACTATGTTTTGTTTATCACAAAACAATCATTGACGTGAACACGACTATTTCGCATTTCGCATTCAAAACTAGCCTAGCATTTTTTTAAATTCGTGAAAGTGGAGTTAAAATACTTAAGGTTTCCGAATTCAGAATTCAGATCCTGCGAACTTAAAATGCAATGCATCATCATTTAAAATGTTTTGATTCTTCACAGAAAAAGTAGCCTGCGAATACAGGCGTCTATCATCGCTCGCGGCTGGGGGCACGTCCGCCGCAATCCCAACTATTCAAAAACTGCGGAGGTGTTGGAAGGCGACGATCCCGGGGGCGGGGCATTTGCCCTCTTTCTTCGTCCCCACCCCGGGGCATTTAGACAGCTTATGTGTCCCCACCCCGAGGAATTTGCCCATTTTTTTAAAAAAATTGCTAATGCCCGGGGGTTAGCCCGGGGGGAGGGATGGGCACTGCTGGAATTGACTGATGCATAACATCAAATGCAACAGCAAGTTATTATAAATATACAAATATGGATGTGATTTGGTCCAGGTGTCACAATAAATAAATTGTTTATTGCACGATGATTTTCAGAGTTTAGCTTTGCCTTTGTTAGTCATACTCATGGGAGGCTCTGCTTATATCCTTACGAACTGCTTTTGATTTCGTTTGTTTCAATCTAATCTTATGTTTCTGGATAATATCTTTCGCAAAAGAAAAGGAACGTACTTTGACATACAATTGTATGATGTTGTGCAAAACATCTTTGGCAACATTACTGTTGATTTTCAGTTCAGAATTGGATAACATTGAATTGTATGCTGAGACAACTTCAGCATCATGAACAGATCTTGATATAATACTAGCAAAAGCAATATTTTGCACATTAGTCTTCGAAGTGGCATCCCTGAAATAATGTTCAGTTCTCTGAAAAATTGATTGCCAGTGAGCATTTTTTGATATTGCCCACAAACCACCACGATTTAAGGATGAAGTTAACTTCTGGCATTCAATGGCATTCTGGTCTTCTAATTTGCCAGCCTTAAGGATGGAGATTGCCTGCTCACTTTCTGATGATTTACTAGCATGCTTGGTATGAAGTTTATGAAGCACATAACCTCCAATATACTGTAGTCCAACTTTTTCTTCATTTGAAAGTTTAGTTAATGGGGCACAAGTATAAATGCTTTCAATTTTCTCCTTGCTGTGTGCTAACATACAATCAGCAACCTTGGTAGACGGTAGTGTAGCAGCGTTCCTTGATAATCCCTCAAAATGCTTAACTGCATTCAGAGCTATGGTTGAGTATAAGCAAGAATAAAATCTTTCAGCATTTCCAGACTTTATCAAGCGTTTATATAGGTCTTCAATGTCACAGAATCCAGCTGTTATGTCTTGTAGACCGTTGTTGTAGGTGTAGGATCTTAGCTCGTCTCTGATTGATTTTGGATAGATGTTGTTGTCAGCAATTTTGTGTTTAGCTTTTTATTAAAAAATAAAATTATTAAAAAAAAACTTTCTTGAGTAGGCTACAAAAGTTACATAGCTCTCTTGTCCTCCTTTCTCAAAATCTTCTCTAGTATCTTTGTGTTTAACTGTCTTGTGTCGTTTCAGTCCGCTCTTGCTTTTGCATATCTTGTGGCACAATTCACACACAACGCTTTCGAGTTGAACCTGTTGTAAACAAAAGTAACTTTATAATTACATCGTGAGTACAGTACGATACATAGTATAACGATTTAGTAATGATACGAGTCACTACAAAAAAAAACAGCACCGATGATACCAGATGATAGTCGATCGAGCTGAAAGAAGATGAACGTCAAAGCACAGCGCTTTTCGCTAAATTCTGGATGGCTAAGAAAGAATCTAATACTTACTTCATCAGCAGCTTCTCTAAACTGTTTATCAAGCTCTTCTTCTTCTTCCAAAATATCTAAAATAGCGTCAAAATCGTCTCCAATGAAAAACAAATCGTTCGTGTCCGCCATATTGTTTTGGAGTGTGCACGGTCAATGTCACGTGATGGTGCAATTCAACCTCTAACGAGAAACAAAAGGCCGGCCCTTTGACGTTTGCCGGGTTTCATAACCAGTCCTCTCTACTAACTATGCTTCTATGAAGCAGATACTCGGCAAACTCGCTGTCAGTTGAGTCGTCGAAGCCACTATTACCCTTTCTTTTTCTCCAGAGAGTGAAAACACTTTCCCTGGGCCGAATATATTTGACAGAGCCAGGCAAACGTGGACGACCGGCTCCTCGACGAGCAGGTTCCGCCATCTTCAATACAACCACTCAAGACATGTCCGAAGTAATTCTCCAAAATATATCATGAAACGATGAACGACTACAAAAAAACACTATAAAATTTTCTACAGATAAATATACCACTTATATGTTTGGAAAAATGATATAACAATTGCGTGATTACGCCGATAGCAATGGGTTTCCAAGCATCAATAGACACGACGACGAAGTCCGCCATTTTCAACTACGAAAAAATCTATCAAGGCGCGCGCGGTGCATTCTGGCTGAAAGTGGGCCTTTTAAAAATCGAAAACGTTTGAAACTTGATACTTTTGTTTTCCTCGCAAAGGTTTGTAACCTGAAACTCTTGTTTTCTCGAAAACACACGGAAGATGTGTTTCAGTGTATTCTTTTCACAGCTGGAGATAAATGGGAGAAAGTTGAATGTCGGATGAAGAAATGGAAGAGGAACGATTTGCTTTATTTAAAACACGCGCAAATTTTCTTTTGACCGATAAACAAGAACTAATCTAATTATCAAATTGTCACGGATCCAGAACAGCACATTCTGTTGCCACCTTTGGCGTTAACAATAAAACCACTTATATTTAAAATACACACTGATATCGATTAATACAACTGAGAAGCGTTTCAACGAGAGGTATTGAAAGTAAACAGAGCTACTTTACCGAGATTATATCCTTCATCGGTGAACGAGTTCCCTCAGAGACAAGTTTTAATGCCACTTACTCGGGAGAGTTTCGGCTGTGGGTATGAACATTTTGGTCTCTTTGATGGAGACAATTTAAAAAGGATGAAATAAACGCGCTAGTGTAGTTTGGAAACAACTGATGATATTTCTTGAACCAAGTTAGGCGTAATTCCAAAGACATCCAGTTGAAGTAGCATTCTTGTATCGTGCAAACGATGCTAGAACGCATGCGTATGACTTATTAGGGTTCTACCACAAGGAAAAGCGCTCAACGTTAGTGTGTGATCTTGTATGAAATGTATCACTCACCTGATAAGTAGTTGACACTAACGCTTATTAATCTGCGCATGCGTTTAGGACAAATATTGGTTTTGTTCAAAAGAGAAAAGTACCACAAGGAGAGCAAGGGGCTCTCTGAAACAAACATACAGCTTTTTGAAGTGAACAGAGAAGTAACGTAGGTACATGCACCATCCATTTTACGTAGTGCTCACAAGTACCTACCCCATCTACCCCCCTTCCTGCAAGCCTAATTAATTAATTGAAATTAATTAATTATACCAACATTAAAGTTTACACTTTATTGCCATAGTGCCATAGTCCTTTAGTGATGTCAACCCCCAACCCATCCCAACAGTGCACTCTGCACTAAAAGTTACTTTCTTGTTAGCTATAGGTTTTTGCAATATGCGAAGCAACTTTAACTTCGAAAGCCAGAACGAAGCCGAAAGCATGTAACATTTTAATTTACTAGCTTTCTTTTCGTCCAACGGGAAAGACATCAGACATTTGCGGATATGTCCAGGGTTGAACGCTAATGAGATTCACATTCCTCATGGTAAGCATCACAAAGTGTCCTCATTGATAAAAAGTCACCAAAACACACAATTCTGTCAAATATGAAGTAATATGAAAATGTCAAATAACCCTGCCAAATATAAAGTACTAATTAAACACTACTTTGCGTTCAATCCTGGACATAAGTGTAAAGGTTTTAAGTAGCAAAAGTAATCGAATTATATCGTGACTGGGTGGCGTTGGTAATCGTATTGCAGTGTAAGTAGTGTTAATTGGTATTGTATGTAACATGAGTTATCGTACTGTACTGTATAGTGTAAGCATCAGTATTGTTAGTACTCGGCGTAAGTGATCGTATTGTATTGTATGTAGTTATTTACCTTAGCCTTAGTATTGTAAGTGACGGAATTAATCACATTGAATAAAAAGTATTATAAGTAATGTAAGTATATGTATTGGCCTTGCAAGTAGTGTAAGTAGCCGTGTAAGTATTGGAACCAGTGTGTGCAACAAATAAAAAACAAAAACAAAGAAAAACAAAAACAAAATTCCATGTTTAGTGGAGGTGGTGTGGCCGAGTGGTTTAGGACGTTGGATTTGAAATCTGGAAGTCCCTGGTTCAACCCTCCCTGGTTCAACCCTCCCTGGTTCCACCCTACCGCTCACATCTAATTTATTCTCGGCAATCCCGAGTTCAACTCTTCGACCGTGTTCTGTAAATTACCAACTGCTTAACCTCCCACCAGTTGGGGTTCCTAATAGATTATACTCTATTTGAAATACTTGCATAATTATTTACAGTGTCTCCAACTAGCACAACATGCAGTTTCTCTTTGTATTTAAATTAGAACTGGAACGAGAAACAGAAGGGTTCGGCCTTGATCTCAGTGAAGCGTATCCCCACGCTAAACATTTCTGACCTTTGGTTTAACCATGTGGTCACGAAGAGAAGAGAAATAAAAACTCATAAATATCTTGTAGTAAAGTCCACCAAACCCCTTATTGCCCGCTTATTCATTTGAGAACCGTCTCTGTGAATACGCCATCCAGCCTTATTTTGGGCTCTCCAAAACCTCGTTTTATTTTGTCTTTGACTTGTTACAGTGGTTTGTCTTCTTCAATCTAACTACTGCTCTATCTAACATGTACAACTTTCAGCCGCATTCACATCTTGATGCACTGTTCAAGAGGGAAATTAATGCCTGGCAAGATGGCAATGTCTGTTGTCTTTTGGCACACCAGCCCGTCCTTGCACCCGCACTTATGAAGGTTCTAGAGTAAAAGAAACAGCGGAACACTTCAAGAACATTTGACACCATTTATTATGAGTAAAAATGATACAACGGGTGATTCTAACATTTCATTGAGGACCTGATCAAGACTTCCTATTGCAGGAAGGCTTTTACCGACGTTGCACCAAGAGTGTTAAGGTTTGCTCTAGGTCAGAGAAAAAACTTCAAGGTCAGATTAGAGTCAGGGAATTTTAATATGAGTCAGGAAAAACTGAGATTTTGAAGAAACGTCAGGGAAAATTGAAATTATTAGAGTAAACGTTAGAAGAAACATTTCAGATTACAGTGTTCCTTACAAATTTGAAATTGTTGAAAAAATATCAATGTTAAATAAATGGCGGGAAAGTAGGGATATAAGGAAGGCTTGACGCTTCCGTGACATTCAGTGTAATTATTTGGTCAGGGAAATTTGATTTTTGTCGGTGAAACAAAGTTAGGCTGGAAAAGGTAGGGAATTTTGAAAACGGATGACTGAGGCAAACATCGGAATTGGTATTGACATCACACGAAGACTCCTTCACCAATTACCCCTAGGATGTCATTAATTAGTGCTATACCATGGCTGTCACGAACTGTTCACTTAGGTTACACCAAGGAAGTTGCAGCTGGCCAACATTGCGCGAAAACTTGTACTTACATTAAAGTTGCAAGCGCCGTTTTCCAGGATTTTTGGAAGACACCGGTTGACTAGGATCGGACAGCAGAAGTTTGTAGCGCAGTCATCTTCGGAGGAACATCTCTGGTTTATGAAACAACAGCAAATTGTAAGAACAAAAGCTACTTTTTAAACAAAGTTTGGTCTTTGCGCAACTTTTGCTGCACAGTCGATGTCACAGAGGATCGAGTCTCTCTGGCATGTATTATTTCGAATTTGTGTTTCGATTTTCTCGTCACCCGCAAAATGA
This sequence comes from Orbicella franksi, assembly GCF_964199315.1. Lineage (NCBI taxonomy): Eukaryota > Metazoa > Cnidaria > Anthozoa > Scleractinia > Merulinidae > Orbicella > Orbicella franksi. Next base: position 5,149,375 of record NC_138155.1, read on the forward strand.
ATAAAATAAACAAAGTAAATTAGAATATCTAGAGAGGAAGGCATATCAGTCTTAGCTGGCTTTCATGCGGGTCCCCTATCCAGTTCGAATATTTTATGTGCGCAATTCCTCAAGTTATTTATATAGCTTTGCCTTTTCGTGAAATGATTTTAACTTTTTTTTTCATTCACGAAAGTTTCGGTTTTGTTGTCGATCGTGTTTCCCCCGGTCAAGGGAGGCCCCCCAGAATGGCTAAGCCTGTTTCGGGAACTCCCCTTTCCCCCTCTTGGTGGGGAGTAGAGGGGATCGGGCTGTTGATTTACCGTAAGGATTCCAAGAAATCGTTTGGCTCTGAAAGAGGAGCTGGTCTGTTCCTCGTTATCAAAGTCCACTGTTTCTACGTTAATTTCCATTCCTTCTGGCATGCACTGTTTCACAGGGATAGCGTTTCCATCCAAGATCATTTTTTTCGTCAACACACAGGACAGGCCAGCCTGGCAGCTACAATCTCCTTCCTATGAACTCAAACACGTGAAACGTCAATTAAACTAAAACAAACGTATAGATAGCGAGATAAAGTCGCAAGTTGCCAGATCCGATTAGTATAATGAAACTCTTTCTGCTTTACGGCACTAAGTTTACAAACGACTGGTAGAAAAATTTGGGTAACATTTTGCAATCATATTACTTATAAACAGAGGAAGGTGTATTGTTGTTAACCTCCGTCATGGGATTAAAGAAATGTTTTTAATACGATATTGAAGGAGGCTCTTGAAGGTAAAGGTTTCCTAGTCATTGTTCTGGAATTGTTCGGTGTTGCTTAAATCACAATTTATGCGAAGGGCGTTGAGAGATGAGAGGAAAAGAAAATAATAACAAACTGAGAGATATTCGGAACTCTACATCTTAACATTAATCTCAGGATTTTCTTTAGAATCAACTTGAAAATCTTATAACTCACCGGTCTGTTACAAGCTTCACGTTTGGCGAGATTTTCACAACCCTGTTAAGGTAACAAAAATGTTATCATTACATTGCAAATTGATTGAAATTAACCCACATCTTCACCTTTTTCTTTACTTTTATAACTTTATATCTATCTTTAGTGTTTTACCGCAGCCACAGTTTCATACTTTTGAGGTTTTATTTGATAAGAAGACAGTTCTCCGTTAGTGCGTGTTGCACCAAGAAAAATAAACTGTATATACTTTTTTCATATCGAAAGTGTAACATTTCGATATAGCTTCAGTCTATAACAGTGTTCGCTTTTAATTTTTCGGTTTTTCTAGTGTAACTGACCACAAATGAAGATAGCCAAAGTTAACTCAAGGTTTTGAGAGGTTTGTTTGAAACAACCTTCTTCATAAAATGACCTGACAGGTAAAATGGAATAGACAAATTTAATCAGACTCACCGCCGAAGCAACAGCAATGCAAAGACTCAAAACAACAAAGATCTTCATGACTTCTGTCTTTGACAAATGAAAGAACTCAAACTTCTTTGATGAACACTCTTGAAAAGTTAAGAAACTAAGACTTTGAAGCTGTGTTTATAGTGTGGAACTAAAATTGATGGACAGCTTTTACGAAATATGACGTCGACAACAGAATATCGCAAGAGCTTCAAATAAAATGTTCAAACGAAAGCTATTGCTCTAAAATAAAGTTAGTTCAACTGTTTAATACAAGGCTAAACGGCCGTCAGCAAAGCAAACATCTCCAACAGAAACTATTATCATGAGCGATATTTGCAACCTACCACATGTATAACCTTTTGCTAAACCCCCTTGCAAAAGTTATGAATCTATGATCTTAACAACCTTTTCGACTCAAAAAACCTTGCTTATTCCTTTTGCCAGTCCTACTTCAGGCACACAAGCGTATTTCTTTAAGACGGAATTCACCGGAAGTTCGAGTAACAAGTAGACAAAAACTTTGTACCAAGATTATTTAAATCGTATTGCAAACTTCACTACGACTGTTTTAAATATCTTCTCAAAAAAAAAAATCATTTGTAACAACACCGAAGGTCGAAAACAAATGTTGAACTTCGCATGAATCACTTGAAAGTACTGATGAAATGAAACTGATGATGAAATTTTACCTGTGTTTGCAGGACTTTAAAATTTATTTTCTCTCGTTCCCAAGGGAAATTGTTTTCGGTGTTATTTCAGGCAACTATTTATATCTTAAGCTTTAAGAAAATGTAAAAAGGACTCCAAAATACTTAAAATTATTCTGGCACCAGATTTTTGTCCACTAAAAACTGAAATTGCTCGATTTTCTATCGGATTTCGTCGTAATGTCATTGAATACTAATAACATTTTTATGCATGATCTATTATCCTCTTCGTCCAACAAAACGATGTATTCTTGTTTTGTCAAAAGGCAACTTCTTGATGCATTAAAAACTTCTACTAAGAACGTTTTCATTTTTCGATATTGTAACATTAATTTTATCATTTTATAACTATGGGTTGCTGACTTTTTCTTATAAACTTGAAACAAAATTCTATATTTAATATTTTGCATTTTTTTTAAATTTGATTTTGCCTGTTTGTTTACGGATGGAATGTTTACACGAGTAAGTATCTTAGCAAGCGTGTTTTAAAGACGTTATCATTCAGCAATGTAGGAATTTGTTATTTAAACCCGTTTTTCGTTCAGCATAGAGGGGGGACTGGAGAAAGGAAAAAATAAATCAGCCGACAGGCATTGCGAATTTAAATCATTTCTTTAAAATTTCATGATCAATTTCACTGCAAGATTACGTTTTTTAAAACTAATAACGCAGCTCTGTAAGCTGTACAAATGCAGCTCTTGTTTCAAATAACCGAAACTACAGTATCTTGTGTGAAATATAATTTCGCTGTTATTGTTGTTTGGACAAAGAATTAACATTGCAAACAATACCAACAAGAATGTCGACAAATCTATTCCAAGTTGCTTCAGCCGTCGTAGTACACAGAAAGCCGATTTGCCTTCAAGCAAATGTTAATCCAGTAAGAATCAGGTATTGAAACCATCATCTGTGTCAGCATCAGATCTGTGTTTTTTAGCACCACTGACCTTTTGTTTTGAGTCCACAGAATCCATACGTATGACAGTAGAACTGCAAAGATCCTTTCGGTGACTGTGATTGGCTGTTACAAGTTACTAAACAGCGACCGGTCGACCAATTCTTACCGAGGCAATTAGAAAACGCGAGCTTCTTTGGGAACGTTAAATAATTAAATTCAAAATTTTCTCCGAGCTAGTCAAGTGCCCCTGGCTCGCCTGTTACTAGCCGCTGCCCTGGTATTGGCCATGCACCGCGAGTCGTTTTAGAGTTAACTCTAAAATTAAGGTTGCTTTTAACAGGTTATACTGTTGCTATGGAAACCTTATACGCTATGAGGATGACCAAAATTTGTTCACCAGCTATTGTGCATTTGTGTGATACTTACATTGTAATGTCGCTTTTAATAGAGAGTGGGGTAGCCTGCAGCCTGATTCTCAAGCAGTTCAGGGCGGCCCGTTTCTCGAAAGTCCCGAGATGTTTTCGCACCTGGAAAACCGTAACAAAGTCTCAAACCTTTTGATTTCAGAGCTGTTTTATTCGCACATTCTTAACATGAACAAAGGTTTCCTTCATACATGAAGTTTCAGGCGTATACACCTCACTGTTTTAAGATAGAGATGAATTAAAATGGCTTTGAGAGCCCGAAAAGTTTCCGGGGCTTTCAAGAAACGGGCCCCAGATCGCAGGCGTATTTTGGCGAGCGAGCACATTTTGATCAAGCTAGCGCCATCTTGAATTCAAACTTGGAAGAGACTTGGGGAGAGACGAAAAGGCGTCGTCGGAAGTAGGAGCGGGGCTGAAAGAGGAGTAACGGGGGAGGGGTATTTTACTCCTTTTGTTCCCACCCCCTCCCGAATCTACTCGATCGAGAGCTAATACCGATAGCTCGAGAACACACGGAAAATCACCTGCACCGCAGCCGTAAGGAGCGAGGCTATCGAGCAGTCTCGGTGTAACTGTTGGAAAGTACCAGAACTGTTGCCAGCCACCTTACGTCACGGTTTGCGCATCTTGAAAAGTTTAGACTAAATTTTTCAAGCTTGTCGTTTGTAATCCGTGTCAATCTTCTCCATCCTTGGTCCTTTATCGTTTTTTATGATCCTTTCGGTGTGGTTCTGTCTCAGTTAACTATCATTTTCAGGTTTCCTTCAAGTTAAAGGTAATTTTATACGCGGCCAAGCTAACTCAAAATACCGTGACAGAACGTCTTTAAACATGTGCTTTTACGATTATTTTGACGGGGCTAAGGCAGGTTTAGATCATGGATGCCCTTTTTGCTTTAATGGCAGTGTTGCGAAAATTTGTAAATTGAATTGTAGAATACAATGAGCCAGGCTTGTTTTTGGATATAGCAAGTTCAGTTTATTTTCATATATATGATTTGCTTTATGATGCTACTTAAAACATAATAGGCTCCTCTGTCAAGCGTCCATGCACTGTTTGAGAGAAAGCCTCGTTCCTGTGATCGGAAGAGTCACAGACGCCGTCTCCTTACACACAAGCCCATCGGCGCAGCCGCACTTGTGCAGGTCCTTTAGAGAAAAAAGGTTATGCGTTATTTCCAGTACTAGACCACAAAAACACAAGGCTGACATCAATAACACACATGTACCACATGTCTCATTCGGAGACGCTTTCAGTTGGCGTTACTACAAGAAAGTTAATAATAACGTGACAACAAAAGTTTAAAGGGTTCAGTCTTCATAAGAGTCAAGTGGTCCACCAGACGCGCGCTTATCTACGTTTCCTGTAGCACGAAGCGACTGGCAGTATTTCTAGTTCCCTCCGGATAGGATGCTAGACCATCGCAGGGTTACCTCCAGCATTAAATTCATCTTTTCCCATTTATACACTTGGGTGGAGAGAGGCGCTAGCTGTGAGAGTAAAGTGTCTTCCCCTAAGAACACGACACAGTGACCCTGGCTAGGGCACGAACCCGGACCACTCGATCCGTTACTCACGTGGTAACACTGACCGTTAAAACATGAATCCAAGGCTGTGACTAACATTACATGGTGGATGCTACTTACCGTTAAATAGCACGTGAAGTATTTTTTGAGTTTGGGGACACAGCGCTTGTTAAACGCACAGCATCTGTTATAACTGCAGTCGTCTTCAGTAAGACATCTCTGTTTTACAAAACAACAAGACGTCGTTACTAAATCGGATATTACCTCTTTATAGCCCCCTTTACTATCGGTGTTCCATAGGTGTCAAAGTTATAGTAATATTGCCTTCTGTTCATTAAGCTATTAGCAATATTTTTACTCCCCCCTGGATAAGGCGGCTGGCCCATCGCAGGGTTACCCCTCCCCCCCCCCCCCCCCGCATTTAATTTGCTAATACCGATTTATACATCTAGGGGAGAGAGGCACTAATGGTGAAGTGTCTTACCCAAGATTTTGTCTGTTGATTACACAATACTTCGAAGTCAGAGAAGCTGAGGTTATTTACAGTAATATGAAGTCGGTGAACATTGAATACTTACGTTAAAGAACAGAAATCGTTTTATTCTCATTGGTTCGTCAGCGACTTGGTTATCAAGATCGACTGTTTCCACCTCAATCTCGGTTCCTTGTGGTATGCACTGCTTAACGTGGTTCAAAGTTCCCTGCTCGATCACCTTCTTAGTCAACACACAGGACAGGCCAGCTTGACAGCTACAACCTTCTCCCTATAAAGAGAAATTAAGTTCGTGACAGAAATGTGCAAATTCTTCCTGGTGTTTGAAAAAGGTTACAGTCTTTGCGTAAAGCCGACGAAGGCAGATTTAAACTTGAAAATCTCTCTTCTGATGGTCAAATTTTCTTCCCATAAAAATGATAGTTAAGTAAGATAGTAAAGCTGCTAAGAAGTAATATTAATCCGAAATTAAACAAAGATGGTTTCAATTGAGCAAGATAAAGATGGACTGCAAATAGTAGCATTTCTTTAGATCCCAGTCGCAAGCAGCGAGAACGTACCGAGGCCGTTACCACTCAAAAAGGCCTACGCTTTTAGCGTTTGTCATCATTGTTATGACGTGGCAGTTTTGCGAGCGGTCCTATTATCCAACACGAATAGGCTTACTTCGAAGACTCACCTTTTCGTTGCAAACTGCCAGTTCGGGAAGATTTGAACATCCCTGACGAAGAACAGCGAGAATATGATTACTATACAACAGAACACTGACTAAGTGCTGGGCTTTATTTCTTCTCTACAAGTAAACTACATTGGGACCGAAGCAAACCTTGAAAAATTGGTTAGTATCCTTGAAACTTACCAAACCAAGAGCAACGTAGAGACTCAAAAAAATAAAGGATTTCATCGTTTTACTTGATGGCAGTAAATAAAAGGATTCTCGTAGTCCGACCAAAGTGAGATTTGGAGCCTACTTAGCAGCTTTTATGCTTTTTTTTTTGTAGTTCTGTCGAAATTTCAACATAGCGCTCTACTACAGAACGACCTAAAAAAATGCCGGAGTATTTCCAAATATCATGTCCAAACAAAAAACGTCATTAGTACAAAATCACGTTTGCTCAACTGTTTGGTGCTAAACATTAGAAAACAAGGGTCATCGAAATGCCATATTCACCCACTTCGAATTTCTTCAAAAAAGCTGCGTTGCGCGTCGTATTTTCAACTCCCTTTTCGTTGTTTGGGAACGTGGTGAAGTCACGTTGGTGTCTCGCATTTTTAGTATTTACTAATTCAAGAAAACAATAACTAATTCAAACATGGTCTGCAACAAAGAATGTAATAGTTTCCTTCTCGTTATAACCTTTGAGGAACTCAGTTTTCACAGTCATTTTTGTGATTAAAAGTTAAAATCCCTTCGCTGTATTGGGCCCAGAAGATTATCTTCAAAGTTTAAGACATGAAAATCTTCCTGTTTCATTTAATCAGAGTGTGAATTGAAAGCTTGATGCTATTCAGTTTACTACATCAGTTAAGATTCTGTTTGGAATTAAAATTAACAGGGTGTGACTTAATTTCATCAGTATCTAAAGAAAAACATTCATATACTTTGCGGGTAAAGCAGCTATCATTTTTAAAACCATGTTGCAAGAAGACAAAGATGCATAATTATAACTTTAGGAAAAAATATATCTATTGATATTAACACAAAGAGTGGGGAAAGAGTCTCTATTTGCAAAGGCCATTTGACTTGGAGTTGGCAAACACACCCGTGACTGCCCACACAGACACACACAATATCCACAAGATAACATACCTCAGTTTAACATCTATTGACCGTTAACAGATCTTGTGTTATATTCTAATATCTTGTTTAGTAGCTGGTATCGTCTCTGGAGAATTGCTCTAGCCTTTCATAAAACGATACATTTATATTCACCGATGATCGCGTTTGCATCACAGGAGAGCAAACATAGTGGGGCAACAAACAACGAAAGTTAAAAGGTTTGCACGTCCTCCAGTGTATCAGAGGTTGCTTGGTTAAAGGTTACACCCTCTACGCAGGTGAACACATAGAGACGTGTGCTCGATGATCTTATGACAACACACGTAATCGTGTACTGTGTAAGCAGCAGTTTTGAGCAAAGTGGCCCAGCCACGGTAGTTAGATACTTAATGTTCTTTTTTTTTTAATATTTTGTAATAGGCTTTTCTCTCCTTTGTCTTGAGTTAAGAGTATTTGTGAGTGGTAAGTCTGCATCATGAGTGGTAAGTCTGCTTCATGATTGTGCCATGTCTATTCCGAAGAAAAAGAATTCGTTTTATAACCACTTGTAAGGTTGAGTAAGTTTTTTAATTATTCAAATTGTATTTGGCTGTAGGGAATTTTCGTAGATACAGCGATGTGACAATAGGGTTTGTTTTTCACAAGAATGTATCCTCGTCCAATCAACATGGCCCCTGATCTTCGCATTGTAAACTGTTTCTCCGTTTCCAGAAAAAAGCAGTCTCGACTGCTCTTCATATAAGAACTCCGGGAGAACGTCAGAAAGTAGCTAATTACAAACAGAATGAAACATATTTTAGCATTGCCAATTTATTTTTAAAGGTGAAGAAGGTAAAGGAATGCAGAGCGGATCAGCTTTGCCCAAAGAAAAGAAACAAAAGGTGTATTTTGGTCTCGTCTATAGATAAGTTTAGGGCAACTGTCTAGGCCCTTTGATAGATGTCATGAAAATAGAAACAATAGAAAGATATATATTTGATGTGCTCAAAAACCAGCAGTAACAGTCAGTGGACTGTAGACAGACAGATTGTTGCTTAACCAACGACAGTTTTGGTTTCGATGTGTTAATATCATCGAGTAAACATCAGCTTATACACACCCACCTGTCTAGATTATTGTTACTAGTAAAAGATTCAATCGATATAGCCATGACTCCTCTTGTTTCTGTAACAACCCACATATGTTACAATGAATAGGAACATGACTCTTAACCCTTAGTACTCAGACTGCAGTTAAAAAACAGTTGAACAAACCTTATTTATTACAAAAAAACATTTTTCGTTTGAACTTATTGTTTAAAGGTTCTTTCGCTATTTTATGGTTCTTGTAATAGACCGTTAAAACTGCCAATTGCAATCATATCGTAAAACTATAAAAAACCACTGCCCTGAAAGGCGTCAACTCAAAACTGTAACAGACGCTCACCGTTTCCGGGTCTAAGCTATGAAGATTTTAATTTTTCTAAGTCTTTGTGTTACACTTGCTTTGGTGAGTTTCTTCGAAATTATTGCGATGATTTCATGGTTTTCATATGTATTAAAAGTATTTTTTCCTTCGACGAAATCTTTTGTTTTCAGCGATTTTACCAACAAGAAAGAGAAACAATACATTTTTCTTTCTTCATGCTACGAAAATTACGTCTTTGTCCAAATTTACCAATTAATTTTGATTGTTCTTCTTTTTTTGGAAGTTATAGATGGAATTAAAAGCGATGATTGAATAATTCATGTTAAAGTGATTATCAGTTTTATGGTTGTTTCGCTATAGGTTCGTGAAATTGATTTTGCCTAGGAGGAGGGTTTTTTATAATCTTTTCATTTGCGTAATTCTCTCATGTCCTCATTGCGACATTAAATTTTTGTTATTCCCAGGGATGTTCAAATCTTCCCGAACTGGCAGCTTGCAACAGACAGGTGAGTTAACCACAGTAATTTTCTAACTTCTATGGCTAAGAAAGACAAGTAAGGCAAATTTAGTCCTACATCGTAGGTCCCATAGTTGATATTTCTCTTCACTCACCTCCTTGAAAATTCATTAATGTTACATGCATACGAGAAATTAATGTTCGTTCATTAAATTAGGTTAGATTAATAACCGCTGTTCGGGAAAGAAGCCCGCGCTCCTCCCAGATCTCTTCTCGGGGAGGAACGTAGACCGAGAGCGACGGAAATCGAGCCTATCATTGACTCCACGGGTGGAAAAAGTGCCTTCACCCGAAAACGACTTTACACGTAGAACCACATGTATAGCTACGTACAATGTCATTATGCCTTTTTCAGTCATCGAAGTTGTCTAAGTTGTCTGGGCCTATAATGCACGACCATCCAGCCTGTTCTAAATCGCCAGGCAAAACTTTACATTCTGGTCACGTGTTTCTCGTAGGATGGAAGTCCGGACTGTAGTTGTCAAGCTGGCTTGTCCTGTGTACTGACCAAGAAACTGATCATCCAGCAATCTGAGGTCAACGTTAAACAGTGCATGCCTGAGGGAATGGAGATCGAGGTAGAAACAGTTGACCATGATGAACAACAGGCCGCTGATTCTCCTATGACGAGGAGAAAACGCTTTCTGTTTAATGGTCTCTTCAAGGTAGGAATTGTTCAGCCCTAGCCAAATAAAGAGATCGTAGGATTCAGTTCGAGTCTAGTTCAAGCCTGAATTTTTACAGGCTTCATCTAACTATTGCGACTGTTTTTCTTCAGATTAAGCCACAAAGCCACAACGTTACGTAGCAACCACCAGGTTCTTGGAACACTTGTAACGTAATAAAAAGTAGCGATGAAGAAGGAACGAACTGCGGGAAAACTTAAGTTGATATTAAGATCTTTACAGTGTTGTAACGCATTTAAAGGGAAAAATATGGTTAAATTTTGATTAAATTGGCTGAAAGTTGAAGAAGAAGAATACGGGGAAAAGCTAGTTGAGGCTAAAAATCATGCACCCTAGAAAAACTCCGAGTTTCCATCTATCAATTATTGACTTAAAAATTTTAATCTACAGTATATCATATCCTCTTTTCTTCATAATTACCTCAAATCGTCTATGCCCATGTTGCTTTCTTCTTCGTACTTTTTTTCAAAAATAGAGATGTGCCCACGATACTGACTGTGGAGAGAACCAATGCTGTCTTCTGAACAAACGGTGTGCTCCCAAACTTCCGAAGTACTTCACGTGCTATTTAACGGTTAGTAGAAGCCTTGGTGTGATGTTAGTAACAGTCCTGATGTAATGTTGGTGGAATCTATTAGTACATAATAGCCTTGGTGTAGGTAACAGCCTTTAAGTTATATTAATTTGTGCAATGTTAGTAACAGCCTTGGCAACAGTATAAGTAAATGCCTTAAAAGAAAATAAATTACAATATTTAGAGAGGAAGCCGCATCAGCCTTAGGTGGTTCTCATGTGGGCCTCTATTCTAGTCAAATTGGAATTTGGAGATGTTGGTTTTTGTGGAAGGAGGAAAGCCGGAGAACCCAAAGAAGACCCCTCGGAGCAAGGCGAGAACCAACAACAAACTCAACCCACATATGGCACTCGCGGACCTCGGTCAAGAGTAGCTTTCCCTTTCCTATGTTCTGTTCTAAACGCACTGATTTATTTACACGATTGTTGCATTTTTCACAGCACTTGCACAAGTGTGGCTGCGCTGATGGACTGGTTTGTACCGAGACAGCTTCCTTCACAGTCCCGTTCACAGGAATCAAGATTCCGCTTAGACAGTGCATTTAATCTGAAAAAAACAACTGAATAATGTACCCGATACAAAAACTGTAGTAGGAGCCAAGTCTCAAAAATAAACGGGGATTTAAAATCAAAAGCCAGTCTGGTTCATCAGTTATTTTAGAATCAATGGATCGAGTTAACAATAGCCATTAAGGAGCTCAGTCACAGTAATTTGAGTTTTTTTTGGCCTCGTACAAATTTATCTTTAAATTGAAGGAAACCTGAAAATAGCACTTTACTTAGATAGAAAAACTGCAAAGAGATAATAATGTACCATAAAGGAACAAGGATGGTTAAGGTTGGAGAAGATTGATACGGATTACAAACGACGAACTTGAAAACTTTAAGCTAACTTTTCAAGATGCCCAAAACGTGATGTAGCGCCTTTAAGGACCGATCAATACCACTATCTCACTTTCAATATCGACGCCTCCTTAAAAATAGTACTTCCACTGCTTTAGACCCCTTAGTTTGAAAAAAAAAAAAAACTAGTACAATATCAAAGTGTTTCCCCTGAGGTTTTCATCCACTCAGACTAACTACATGATCTACCAGCTTGGAACTCTCTACTGAAACAGAGATGGCGTTTGAAAGGTCTTCGATTTAAATAAAATAAGATAAGACAAAATAAAATAAATGAGATATTCTTGGGCCAAAAAAAAAAGCTCACTTGAAATTCCTGCTTGGTTTGATATTAGAAATGTTCTTATCTCAGTTCCCAGCTACGAATTTTATTGTTTAGAACTTACGTCTTTATGGTAAGCAACTTGACTCTTCCACTGAATTTTCTATCATCGCCGGATTTCTGGAGATATTTTTGTGTAATTTCAATTTCATAAATTGAGCAATTAAAAGGTTTTTATTTCGACCACAGCTAATAATTCCAGTGATACTGGCTCGCATCTGAGATGGCAAAATAAAAAATATCTTATTAACTTCCTGGTCTTCCAGTTCTTAGTATTGCACTTTTTTTATGAAATAAGTCCCCAGATACTTATACCCGTTGAACTAAGGAGAAATGAATGAAATCTTGATCAAGTAAAATAATCCTCCAGACCCATCGGCTGAAAAAGTCACTTACTGAAAGTTTATTACCATTAAAGCATGACAGGAAAAGTTGATTTTTCTAGCCAACCAAATGAGCTGGTTCCCGAAATCAAAAATGCTATTCTCAGATAGTGAACTATTTCAATCGACTTCTGAAACATTTTGGGTTCTTCAAGGAGAAATATGGTTTAAAAATCTCTTTACCGGGTATATACGGATCGTCTCCAGTTTACTAAGAGCTAAAACGTTACTGCGTTTTTGAGTAATATCAGAGGGAATTTTAAAATTAAAGCGATTGTAAGCTCCTTTGGCGACAATAGATAGCTACTTGTAAAGTAATTTGCTTTTATCAACTGGGTTGATAATGTGAATTGACCACCGTAAAGAGATTCGAAGCTTTCAAATCTCTTTACGGTGGCCAATTGACATTATCAGCCCAGTTGATAAAACCAAATTATCTTGTTATAATCCCCACCGACGCAGCACCACAGTTTCTTTAGAAACTTTTGATTCCCTGTATTCATTTGCTTTTAAAGTAATCTAACTTGAATAATGGTATTGTTTTTGCAATCTGCGCACACGTGATAGACACAGATACTTTTACTTTCCCTGCTTGGAAAATAAACTGATTATCGTTTGTAGAAAACATATAAAAAACAGTTTACTGGTTATTTTTATTGTTAATGTTCGATAAGGCTATGAGAACCATGATCTAAACATTGGAAGTCAGTGCGTAAACTAAAGAAAAACACTCATGTATCTTTGGGGTAATGTCCATGCATTTGTTCAAATATGTATCAAGCACAGCAGTGGTCTATAACAAATATATTACAACTGAAAAAACACTTGTGACTTACCCAAGGCAATTATTGCCAAGAACTGAGAAAACATTAACCATGTACACTTAACAGTACATTAGGTTCTAGTGTGTCTCGGTTTTAATCCCTCAATGCATTGTTAAACCCACTTTGTTTAGGGCAATTCTAAATTTCTTCGTCAAATGTCTCTTAACAGTACCTATACACCAGAGAAGGTAAAACCAATTTGATGTTTAAATAACTTTTTATCAGATGCTTCTTGTGTACTAAGCATAAACAAATCAGAATACGTGGGATGAATATCTCTATCGAACAGAAGTCAAATAAGAAATTTTTTAGTGTGTTTCATCACCTGTTCTTACAATGATTAGAAGGTTTTCGAAGTAAAAGCATATCAGCTGATATCTTACGAAAATACAACAACCACTTTCATTCAATGAAAGAATATTTGTTTGGTATCAGAATATTAGGCACCCAATACTCTTTTTTAAATACGTATACCGAAAAACGTTCTCAAAGTAAATCTCCTTGTCTGTTCCAGAAAATGTCTTTAGTAAATAAACAGATTAGGGTTACTCGCCTACAAAAATAAAAGACATACCGTACCTTGGTAGGATATTTCTTTCTAAACTTCTTAAAGATTTTACAAGCAAAATATTGTGCTTTCTATTGGTGACGATTACATAATGTTTGTTTTTATGAGCGCTATGTTTCAAGATTCCAATTTAGAAACGCTCGTTTCTTAACGCTGCCCAAAACAGTTGAGCAAACTTCATCTCGCACAGAAAAAGTTTTCGTTTGAACGAGTTGTTTAAAAGTACTTGTGCTTTTTTATACATGGGAACGGCCATTTGCTCTAAAACTTTAAAATTAAGCTATAAAAGTAGATTAGGAACAGCTTCGGCTTTATTTCTAACTTCATCAGGAGTTTTGTTAACCGTGTGAAGTCATTGAAGCCATGAAGATCTTTATTTTTCTGAGTCTTTGCGTCACTCTTGCTTGGGTGAGTATTCTTTCTGAAGCTTTCTGATTCCTTTGAATTCAAACCATTTATATGAATTGCTTTCTGTTGTTTCCAGGGTTGTTCAAATCTCCCCAAACTTGCTGCTTGCAAAAGACCGGTGAGTAATCAGCTGTGACCAAATAAAGCAATCAGAATGATTTTAAAAAAAAACCTTAGGTCACATTGCGAACAAGATTGTCATCATCTAATCATCACTGTCACTTCCATCGTCATCATCATCATCATCATTATTAGCGCTACAGTGTATATCCTATAACCATTACAACTCATCGTGGAAGCTATGAACATTTTAATTTCTGTATAGCTTTTTAACGTTGGCGACAACTTCAATTTAATTCTGTTGTTAAGAGGAAACAATCTAGGTAGGAGAGCCGTCTCAGTAAAATCATTATTTTGGTCCTTTTTAATGAATAGTTGTAGTTCCTATGAAGATGGTGCGTCAATATTTCCAAGGAATTATGACGAAAGACTAGCATAAACAAAAAAAAACTCATATTTTTTTAAATAGCACTAGCCTGTGTAGTTTCTCGATAGTAGTTACGCCATGCTGTGACCGATCGAGAAGCTGTGTTTTTATGACCACACAGTGCTTTTATAAATTTTGGTCACATGCTTCTCGTAGGATGGATCCCCGGATTGTAGTTGTCAAGCTGGACTTTCCTGTGTGCTCACAAAGAAGCTGATTTACCAGGGAAAGACCATGCCCGTCAAGCAATGCATGCCGGAGGGAATGGACATTGAGGTGGAAACAGTCGACCTTGATAACCAGTCTGCTGATGAACCCATGAGGACCAAACGCTGGCTTTTTAATGTAAGAACTGTTTAGCACTCAAACTGCCATGATACTATTGACAAATCATATGAAATCGTCTATTCATTGACCGAAGCCTTTATTTTTCATTTTAATTCAATTTAATGACACAGAGCTGCACCTCCGAATCTGAATGCCAGGACAACTTCTGCTGTGCTTTTGGAAAGCGGTGTTCTCCAAAACTCAGGGAGTACTTCACGTGTTACTTAGTGGTACGTAACGGTCTTGGTGTAATGTCAACAACGGTATTGGTTTAATGTTTGCGAAAGCCTTGTTTAATTCTATAGCAGTATTGGTGTAATGTTAGTAACAGCCTTTTGTGCCATATAGTCACCAGTATCGGTGTTATCACTTGGCATCAGCCTTGGAGTAATGTTAGTATGGTCGAACCTGCGGTTGCGACCACCCCTCGTAAGCGACCACCTTTCCTTAGCTACCAGTTTTCCAAACTAGTAAAAGTTTCCATGTCAAATCACTATATTTGGAACCTCTTTTAAGCAAACACCTCTCGTAAGCGACAGCGGCCCGCTTTCAAAGCTAAAAGTTTGAAATATTCAGTTGTTTTTAGCCTCCCGTAAGCAACCAATTGACTGATAACAGAACGGAAAATTTGATAATAAGGGGCTGCAACTTTATCGCATTCCTATGTAGTACAAGAGACGGAAATTTCCCAATGGGAAGTACCGTATTTTTTCTCAAAATTGATTTTTGACATGAATGAAACATTTAAAACATGGAGTAAGTCTCTGCTGTTACCATATGCTAATGACGCAAAATTTTGACCCAATATGCTCTAAGCGATCATCTACCTTAAGCGTCCATCTAGGCTTGACATTTTGGGAGGTCGCTTACGGGAGGTTCGACTGTAGTAGTATTAGTGCAGTGTTAGTGGCATCCTTTATTAAGTATCATACTTAATAAAGAGTGTTACTAGCAGTGCTAATGATTAGCCACAGCTTTTGACTTAAGTTTACAGTTCAAGTGAAATTAAAGTTGGTGCAACCTTTAATCCTCCTTGTGTACTGTTGCAAAGTCATAATTACTTTGTTCGATTGTTGTTTTCATCAGGAAAAGCATAACTGTGGGTGCGCCAATGGACTTGGGTGCAAAGTGACAACTACAATCACGCTTCCGTTTGGAATTAAGATTCCCATCAAGCAGTGCGTGAAACCTGAGTGAAATGCAACATGACAGCAAAGTTACAGACAAAGTAGTTTCGTCTTAGTGGAGAAAATCTGTAACAATAAAAGGGGAAAATAAACGGACATTTGAAACCTTACACTGATGGTCTGGTTTCTTGATCCCGTAAGGAAATGTGCCTTCGATTAATGTATATAATTACAAGATTATAGATGTTCTTTGCATCACAGGATAAAAAGAACAATGAGAATGAATTTGTGGTTTAATGTTTCAAGCCGCTTTAATTTATCTTTTATGACAACTGCAAAACAGTGGTCATTTAACATTACCACCAAGATAACGTCTATTTATTAAACACATAAGACTATTCAGCAAAATAAACTTCTTTTAGATTCATGGTTCCGCTATTCACTGAATTCGAGTCCATGCTCTCTCGCCTTCGCAGGAAACTAGGTTTCAATTTTTTGCTCACTTCCGGTGTAAAGCGTTTTTTCCAGTCGCCGACCACACTCTTCCGCAAGTGACTGATTCCGTCCACGTTTGGAGACACGTAAGAGCCGGCTGAGTGTTTAACCATCCCCTCCAATGAGCACTGTAATTGTCCCGTAATTGTCATGCAATTCTAAGCAAATAGTTACTTAACACAGGCAAGTATTTCCTAGCAACACAAGAGGACACCAACCAATCAGAGGGGGCGTTATATGTCGATCAAAGTCACTGTGGACTGCAAGGACTGAGCCCAATTCGTTGTGCAATCACGCAAGTAATTGACAAAATAGAATTATTGAATAGTGGAGGTCTAAATTGTTTAATCGCGAGTATGATTGCACACAGAATGGGACGACAAGAAGTACAGTCCCAAATTAGCACAACAGTGTTAAATACCATGATACTTAGATAAATTGATAGTGATATTTTTTTGTTACAATTTAATCAAAACTATGATTTAAAAAAAAAAATAGAGTTATTTTTGGTTTTTTGTTATTGTCGGGATTTTGGTCTTTCAGCTATACAACCAACTGTCTGTTTAAACAGGATCCGGAGAAAAAGTTTTTTCTTGCTTTCCTGAAAACGTTGCCAAAGCGGACTAGGCGAGTTTAATGGTGGCTGGCTATTCACCATACCAGGTTTAAATCATAAAATTAGAGAAGAACTCGCGTTTTACCTGGAGAAAGTGTTGCACGAATATGTCAGACGTCAGACCAGCATTGGAACGAAATGTTAACATGAAGTGGTAAATGGAAACTACAGCATCTTGAGGGTTCTGTGCGATGTAAATGGACCTGCACGTCCTGGTTTCGTCTTTGCCTTTGGAAATCACGTCATAATGCAGATGTGAAATTCAAATCCAATCACTTTTAAGAGAAATAGCCTCGCTAGAAAAGCCAAAATTATCATTTTCTTCGCCGGAAATGATTTTTAGCCACGTGCAACGACTCAAGTCGAAAGCAAAACGAGTCAATTCGAAATTATTTTAAGTCCTTAACACGTCTTAATATAAAATTTAAAGACAAAGAACGTTGTAGAATGGACATCGCTGAATGTTCCGTCGTTGTAAATCTGCCACAGCAGCTCTCGGGCCCAGGTCGTGCCTGTCAATGCGAAACAGGTTTGATCTTTAATGTCAGCGTGCTGTAAATGGGGGTTTTCCGTTGACGGATCGAAAATGTTAAACTAAAAACTAGACACTAATAAATCAAATTAAGTACAAAAAAGTGGCAATAACTTTGCTAAGTATTACAATCAGAACCCAACGGAACAATGAAACTTTTATATTTGCATAGAATTTTAATAAAATATTTCAAAGCACCAACCTCGATCCCAGTCTCACTCTCCTTTGCCGCCGTCGTCGAAGAAAACGAAACAAAATTCTCGCAGATTCATCAAGAGTTTCTTCTTCCGTTTTTTACACATAATTACGTGAATTATGGCGCAGGCAACCTTGCATACAAATGAACTCGAGATTTCTTTGACTTTTCATCTCATAAGCTCTCATAAAGATTGACAGTGGCTAGTCTATAATTGTTTTAGTTGAATTCTAGTTGAATATTTTTTCAAATAAAGCACGATGGTAGTTAATCTTAACTTTAAAACGGCGTTCCTACGCTTTTATTGGAATATTGAGAAACTAGAAATTAACGGTTTGAGTATAAGACATAACCTCTTGGTAACACAACAACGGTTATCCTGGAGCATCTCCTCTGAAAAAATTCAACCCCTTGCAAACGCGAAGCAGAGAGACTGATACAAAAGTTAATCAAAATATATTTTGATTCGCGGAATTCTGGAGGCTCTCGAAGTTCTCTAAAAGTTTATGTTTTCATGCCTGACAAATTTAGAGATAGTCAGCTCTTACTTAGGTCAACAGTCCAACAGAAAACTATGGTCGAAGGAAAGGAAAATGTAGTAAAGCTGGAATGTCGGGCAGATCTTTTCTCTAAATTTCTTGCGGCACACTTAACCTAAGATTGCAGATTCAGTCTGCAAGTAGAGAAAACGCACTTGTCAGGTAGGGCCTACGGTACCTTTTCCGGTATTACTTGATCTGCTTTTATACTATAATTATATTCACTACTGGTTCTCGGAAATTGCTAGACGGGACAAACAAACACAGCGATAACTGGCTTTGGGCAGCTGTGAATGACCAAACCCGGCAAATTAATATCTTGATGAATAGCTTTCCGTTAAAGTTCGATTTTTGAACAAGGCTGTAACAAGAGCTACCAAGACCGAGCAGTAAAGAGGATATAAAAGTGAAGCCTTGGAGCCGACTGGCTCATGGCTGCCGGAGCTTATCCCGGTTTCTGTAGCATGAGACAGCTAGGAGTATTTCTACTCCCTCTGGATGAGATGCTAGTCCATCGCCGGTCACTCCCTCCCAATTTGCTAGGTTTCCCCAACAATTCGCCGGTACCCATTTGTACTCCTGGGTGGAGAGAGGCACTGTGAGAGTAACGTGTCTTAACCAAGAACACAACACAGCGTCCCCGGCCAGGGCTCGAACCCGGACCGCTCGATCCGGGCACGAACACACTAACCATGACGGCTCTGCGCCTCCGAGATCGAGCAGTAGAAAGAATATATAGCTTGTTTATTTGATTAACTTCTGTTCACCTAAAAAAGAGGGAAAAATACCAGCTAAATATACAAAAATCGATTTCATCTCGTTTAATTGAACTGGACTGAACCTACAAGAAACTAGAAGAGTGGAGAAATATCTCAGTGTGTTTGTTTGGTTTTCTTTTTAGTTAGCTGAATAATTTCAAAACACAGAAACTTTATCTACTAAAATACTCCAAAGAAAACGAAAGAATGTGTTGCCGCTGCCAAAGTGTTCCTTATATCTAGATTTTGTCATCTACATCACTCCTTTGAAGCCAACCATTGGACGAAAGTTCACGAAAAGATAAAAAATACGGCTTTACTGAGTCAAGGTTTCTCTTAAGATCATTATTGTTGTATTAAGTGTACAGCGCAGTTAACAGAGAATTTCTTTTTCTTGTGATCCGTGATCGCAAAAAGAGAGCGATGTTGTTTCACATTCTGCTTGGTTTGTTTTTCTTCTCTTGCTTATTCTCAACAACAAGGTGAGAAAAATTACCATTTCTCTCTGACTGTCAATATTGCCGGTGAAATCAATGCTGTTATTATTCGAGAAAGGTCGCTTAAAACTCAACTATGCCAGTTTATTCAGTTTAGAAAGATTTTGAGAGAAGTACGCGAGTACCTATACATAGTTTTATTTATTTATTTATTTATTTATTTATTTATTTTGCCTTTTTTATCTATACTGAGCAGCTTTGATCTTCTGAATTGAAAAAGGATCAATTCATGCAGTCAAAATGCCGTAAGGTAGGTTTTCCTGTTACATTTTCTTACTAACAAGAGTTTAACATCGAAAGCAGCCTTGAAAAAAAGTCATTCAATAACTGTTGCTGTTACACTAAAGAAAAAAATGAAGTTTATTACACAGGGAAGAAAACATAGAACGATTGAAATAATATGTAGGGATCAAAATTAAAATCGTTTTAATTTTAACCATCAGGAGATTGAATCGGCAGAGATTTAAAGTGTTGGAGATGAACTTAAGCGGCAATCTTTACCTTTACAAGAACGTACTGCTCTGCAAGTGCGAGATCTTCAAGCGACTGACCATTGGAAAATATCATCTAGAGGAAGAAAGCTCCGTAGGTAATGTTTTGTTTTTCACCTTGGTATGACGACGGAGAACACCTTGCTTGTAAATATCTATTGTCATTCTTTTGACCCCGCAAACTTATTCCCTGGAAAGTGTATTAGGAGCTAATTTCTTCTAAATTTTTTTTTGTATAGAAAGACATGCATTTTCAACGCTCTGAGAAAAAAGTGGACTTGCTGGGAAACTCACACTTACTGGTACAATGAGAAGTTCTGAAAATCAGCAAAGATTATTTTCAATCTTTTCAAACATTGCGACTACAAAGTGAAGAAAAGAAACGCGCTTAAAGCTAAGGAAAACCTTTACGATTCATAGGAATTCATAGACGAACCAGCAGGATATACTTATTATCTCATATTTTTTATTGTTTCTGAACACAGGACTGAGGAAAACTTCCCCAGCCTTGAGTTGCAAGAACCTGAAACAAAAAGTACCTTCAATCGTGTCAGGCGTCTATTGGATAGACCCAGATGGTTGTTCCCATGGTAACGCATTCTAGGCCTACTGCGACCAACAGACGGACGAAGGGGGCTAGACATTAGTTTGACGTTACACCTTCACAGCTTACTCAAACTCGAAGTGTTGTAACTAGTACCCGTAGGGCTTCATTCTGGGTGAGTTTAAAGAAATTCCATTTCCAAGTCTAGTTCATATTTAGGCGAAGCTGCTCTTAAATTCTGAATAACGAAATTCATTTGCAGACGTATTGGTACGCCGCAGCAGCTGAATTCATGCACAGCGTCTGCAAAAATTGAAAGATGACATTCCCTTTCAACAAATATCAATATATTGCTAATTCATTTTGATAAAAGAGTGCTATTATTAAATTGAAAAGAACTAAAACTAAAGCAATTTTCTGTCAAGAATAATTTTAGAAATGATAAGCTGTATTGACTGACTTGAATAAAAATTCCTCTGAATGTGGAAAAAAGTAGACGACGAAGAAACCAACATCTCTTTGTTTGGGGGAGAGGGGGCCCGCAGTAATTGGCTACTTACCTGTTGCGATGTCCCTGCCAAACCTATACATATGGATTGTAATCCTTTTTTTTGTATCATAAAGCCGGGCAAAGATAATAAAATAAGATAGTTTTAACCCAGGTTGATAAACACAGCCTGTTCTTAAACTCATCGTTAAAAACATTTACACAGGGTTTATCTAAATTTATAAACTTGCACAGGCGTCATGTTCTGAAAGTTTTTTTTTTAATTGTCAAAGTTATCACAGCTAAGTTTTCCACAAGGGGCAAAGATCATTTCATTTTTCTTTCCTCTAAATTTATCTTCAATAATCGTTCATGTTTGCGCACTAAATTCTACAAAAAAAAGATCATTTGTTAACAAATTTCTTTTCTACAAAAAAAAAAGAATTTCTACGGTTAATTTTTTTTAAAGAATGAAATTATAACATCACTACTTATTGGATCTGAATTCTGCTGTGTCACTTTTGTTGAATCAGGCCGAATCAAACTTAAAAGCAATTTTAATCAATTGTGCTTTGCTAAGAAAACAAAACGTACCATGCCCATTTACACTAATTAATGAAGATATTGAGTTTCGATATTCCATTGGATAAATCCAGTATCGGCCTAAACAAATCATCACACGTATGAGATTAAGCGGATCTTCAACAAGAGGCCCATTCCGTTTTGAACGAGGAGCAGTAAGTATTTAACAAGCTCTGGTTTCTTCCCTTTTAATTTTCTATTCTGTGATACGTTTTAGGGTTTTTTCTAAATATTCATACTTCCTTGCTTTTTTAGTGTTGCATCTGTGCAGAGCAGAGACTTTTCGTGTTGAGTCAATCAATCGAACTTCTTGAAGTTTTATACTGCTTCAACGCATCTCCAAAATGTTCTTCCACGTTAATTTCGCTTTGGTGTTACTCTCCAGCAGTGCTCTAACAATAAGGTAACATAAATCAGATAGCTTTATAATAATCTAATTCGTTTGAAATGTGATTTTCGTGAAACTTCATCATTTTAACCGCTTTACTAGACAACTCCAACAAATTAATACATGATGTCGTTTGTAAACGAAAACGTCGATATTGACAGTGGCTTGAAGTTCCTTTCTAGCTAGACTCCTTTTGCGGTAGACCCGAATTCAATTCTTGTAGGGTTACGCTTAAAAATGTCCCACTGGTATTCCTGAAGCCACGCATTTGTGATTTTAATTTTAACTTTAACTTTTAATTCTCTGCCCTATACGTACTTTTCGAAGGGAAAACGTGTTAAAAATACTTAATATTTTATTTCAAAACGGCCACATTCAGAATCATAACCACAGTCGTAACAGAAGTAAGATGTTGACTTAATTCCCAAGTCCTACTCTTTTAAAGGAATTTCATTGCTCTGTAAAACTCCGTTTTTCAGCCGGGCATACCTCCTTCAGTCTTAGATAATCTCAAAATCGTTTGAAGCCCAAAGAGGAACTATTATTACATTATAGTGTGTTGTCTTTTAAAACCATCAGGGGTCTGGAGCAAAAGAGGAACAAAATGTGTGTGTTGGACATGGATGAAAAAGGCAATCTTTACCTCTACAAGTTTGCACTACTCTGCAAGAACGAGATTATCAAGCGACTGATCAATGGATCTTATCAGCTCGCAGAGCCGAACGACGGACCGAATACAATAGGTAATTCATTGATAAAACTCTTTTCATGGCATGAATGTGATTTTCAATGCAAGCAACTTACTCTTGAAGTGATCTTTCTGTATTCTTTACGAAGTAGAATGTATATACTATTAAGTTACGATCATGTTACGAAAAAATTGTCTAAGTCTAGTTCTAGAACAATCTAGAACCTGAAGTCATTCAGCCGTGACCAATTTGTATAAGAACATTCCAGAACATTCTAATCCTTATGTAATTTCTCAGATTAGAAACTGTGTCAAACTACTTAATTTAGTTCCAAATAGAAGTTTCTAGAACTTTAAGCCTCATGTATATTAGAGCGAGAGGTTCTGCTGTAAGAAAGATTGATTCAAATTTGAAGAAGCTTAGTGCTGAAAATTCGTGAGGTTATCTTACGGAAATAAATTAGTTTGTTGCTGTTACCGGCGATTCTGAGTTCTGTCTGGAAACAACCCTGCTCTACAACGATACCCGTAACAGCTTAAATAAGCCTTGAGGTTATTATTGTTAGATTTTTTCTGTGGGTCACCTGCAGGAAGGCTTAATCATTTATCTCTGAGTGCTTTTCTGACTGAGATCTTGGCGATATACCGTGACGGCGGAGACGGAGGTCATTTTTGGGAATGTTAAAGTATGGTGACGACAGTACTTGTAACAGATCTAGTTTGTAACAGAAATCCTGTAAAATTAAGAAGTAAATTTAAGGCTTTTTAAATTCGTAAATATCAAAACAAAAACCCTCACAATTTTAAATTTTAAACGATTTTAAAACAGATTTTTAACATTCGTAGCATCCCTATTTTTATTTTTTTTGTTTTGTATTTGGAATGTTCTTTTAGTGTCAACAATTAGTCAATATCAAACTAAACACTCTGACACTTAAATAAAGTTCATCGTTACACCTTCCAACTCAAATACGTTTTCCGATTGGAGGAGAACGTGTCACGTGCCATTGGTCAAAACTCACTAACTCCCTAGGGAAACAACAGCTTGAACTTTCGACTCGCACGTGATCAAGCCGTGCACCTTGAAACGGCGGCAAATTTGTGTGTCAGTCGGCCTGATGTAACGTTTCTCACTAGAAAATACATTCATTATTCAAGAAAAGGGATTTATAATTCGGCAAAAACATATCAGATTAACAAAGGGAAAAATTTGAACATTTTGTGTCTTCAAGCTTTTAATTTGGCACCAAAAATGGGTCGCCCGCGTTCGGCAACTCGCTCTTCGATCGCTGTCGCCACTCGCCAGGTAGGAAAATAGTCGTGTCATTTACAACAAAATATGCTGTTCCTCGTTAAATCAAACCCAGAATTAAGCATTAGAAGAAGACAAAGCAACTTAAATATTGTCTTTATTTTTGTTAGCAGCGAAGAAAAAGACTGTTATCGTGTCGTTTCGGTTGGACAGGTCGGTTTGACTCCCACTCGTACAGCAAGCACAGTCACCGGCGTTAGGCGTCAGGCAAATCATTTTTTCGTCGTTTTTTTTTTTTTTTTTTTCCTATTTTTGAGTCAGGAGGTATAACAAAACACTTAATGACTGGCCCCTCGGGAAACGGTGAGTTTTGTTTCCTCTCGACATTGAGGGTCTCGGGGAAACAAAACTCACTGTTTCCCTTGAGGCCAGTCATTAAGTGCTTATTTATTCATTCACTCATTCATTCATTTCTTATCGGCTTTGAATACAGGACAAAGCAAATTAAACCCAGCCTTGAATTGCAAGGACCTGAAACAGAAAGCGCCATCACTCGTGTCAGGCGTCTATTGGATAGATCCAGATGGTGGTTCCCATGGTAACGCATTCGAGGCCTACTGCGATCAACAGACGGACGGTGGGGGCTGGACACTAGTATGGAGCTACACCTTCACAGCTTACTCGAGTTTCGCGAGTAGTGCAAACGCTGTCACGCCGCGTCCAAGCTGGTCAGCCAGTTCAGCTACCACTCCAGTGTCCACAATAGTTCCTTTGAGTGAGACAGATTACGCGGCCACGAACTTTTCCTTGTGGCGCACCATTGGTAAAGAATTCCTGATCAAGAGCAACATCAACAACTGGATCGCATGCAAGGAAGGTACTGGCAGCTTGGTGCAAGAGAAGGCGGGATCAATCGCTTGTAAACTGGTTAAACAGGTTTCCAAGCTGTGTGCTGGTGTGGTGCCAAAATTGTTGACGCTGTACTCCAACGGACCATATCTCTCTAGCAGCAGCCTCTACTATTACTTTGATGGTAATGCTGGTAATGATTGGCCTACCCATGATCCATGTGGAAAAAACCAACAAAATCAGTTGAAAGGTGTGGCTAATCCACACGGAAATATTTTTGTTCGTTAAAAGTTCAGTTTTCGTTAAGTTTGGCATAAGGACAATGATTGCTCAAGGGTTTTAAGGGATAAGGTGCTCACACAAGGCATGTATTTGCAAATAAAACTTCTTCTAGGAGTGATTGGTTTTATTAGCGGTAACATGTTAGTATCATGCATGTTAATTTGAACTAAATAGAAATATACAACATTTGTCACATTGCTTTACTTTTCGTGGAAAACGGCTGAAAAATTAATAAATATGCGGTTTTGAGGGAATTTAGAGTTTGAATTGATTGTAGCCCTTATTTTAAGTTTATATATTCCTTTCCCTCTATGGACTTATGCTCAGATTTCAAAGGCTAAATGCTATGGGTTGAGTGATGTTATATCTCTTGCGAAACGAAATGCTACACTGTTCTAAATCTGAATTGATCCTAAATTAGAGACAAAGAATCTCTTACGCTCTGTATGTAGACGAGAGAATTTCTCTCGTTCAGGTTGGAGATTTAGTAAAATCACGCTGCTTGCAAAAATGGAAAAATTGCAAGAAACTTTGATTGAAAATACATCTAAACAACAAAGAGCATTCAACGACGTATTCAAGGTTGCATAAAAGTGGACGGATGCCCAAAAGAGGACCAAAAAGTTTGTTGAAATATGGTGAAAAATATCAATCACATGCGATTGAACTCATTAAGAAAAAAAATATTTTTTAAGGTTTTATGTTAAGTGTTTGCTTTTGCAATCAACGTACCACACCCTTTTGAGGTACTATCAGGAGCCATAATCTGGTACTATGTTATAGCATTGATGCCCACAGTTCTTACTATTTTACAAAAACAAGATTTGACTCTCAAACAAACATTCTGTGTACATTTTGTTTCGCCCTGTACAATCAATCAAAACGTTTTAACAGTTAACTCCTGTTTTCAGTGCTTTTTACAAGCATTATTTTGATATAACTTTATTTTGCACCAAATGTGTGGCGTTACACTATCTTGGTGGACTATTCAAATTCAAGCCCATGCTCTCTCGCCTTTGCAAGAAACTCTGTTTCGAATTTTTCGTTCAATTCTGCTGTAAAGTGGTTTTTCCAGTCGCCGACCTCACCCTTCCTTAAGAAACTGATCGCATCCACGTTTGGAAACACTTGAAAGCTTGCTGGGCTTTTAGCCATCCCCTTAAACGAGCATTGGTGTGCAATCCGTCGCATGACTTCTTCTGACAAAGGTTTGTTGAGAAATTCAGCAACAGCTCTGACACTGGAGAACAAGTCCTTCAAAAGAAACAAATAAATCTTGTTTCAATTAATTATATCAAAGGCTGAACAATGAAAACTAAGACAATTTATTGTAGCGTTCTATAGGATGTAGTTTTCCGAAAACTGTCTCCGTTTTTCCTATAATTTAAAAGCTACTATGAGTTCAGTCACGTACGGCCGGTCGCGTTTTACAGTACGCGACAAAAATAGTTTATCAGGGGCAACCCAGCGAAGGACCCGCATTCCATTCAGGGAAATTCCATTCAGTAGAAATACTCCTAGTCGCTTAAAACAACGGAAACCGGGATGAACGTCTGCTCTCTGGACCACTAGACACGACACAGACTTTATACTTAAAAGCTTTGAAAGTTAACCTTGAATAACCAATAAACAAATTCCGATTTGCTTGCACAGGTTCTCAGTCATCGACAAAAACAAAAGCTCGGGCGAGGGGACTCCCATTTAAAAAGGATGGGGGTGCTTGTCGCAAATTTTGAAAAGATCTCCTAAGAGATACTAAGATACAGTTTTGTGGACGTGGCTTGCAGTTTTTCTTTTTTTTTTTTACCGTTAAGAAGTGCCAATTCTAAAACTACACATTACCTGATACCTTCATATTTGTAATCGCGATAAATTAGCAGTTGATTTTCAAATATCTTCTGGCATATTTTTCGGCTCAATACCCTAAAAACGTACGGCGAAAGCTCCTGATGTGGACCTTTTGAGGTTGAACTTGATAACGTGCGAAGAAGTACCAAAACCGCTGTTTTAGCCCCTAAAATGTACGACAAACACCCCCCTCCTTTTAATATGGAAGTCCTTCCCCCGGAAAAAATAGCTCAAGAAGTGTTCGGGATGTTTTTGTTATTCGAAACCTTTTCTATTTTGTCGCGGTATGTGTCCAATCGTCTGTCAAACAGTAAAGTGTTCAGCTGTCACGTGACATACCTTTTTCAAGTCTTCATACTTTAGAAACAACACGTTAGGATTGTCCCTGTGCTTCCACCATGCCAGAACATGGTCAGACCACAAATTGTAATAAACTGTGAAATAATTAAAGAACAACTAAACAAAAAGGTTTAGAAAACGTAGCAAATAAGTATATCTTAGTAACACAACAAACACGGCTCTCTCAGCTAGTGTAATACGTAGTACACGTATTTTGCGGAACACCTCATGAAGAGTAGAAGCCCTACGTGTTTTGTACAGGCTAAAAGGAGTCACGAATCTTCAAGTGTGTCACAGCAGTGTGTCACGTGACGCTGTCACGTCCTGCTAATAAATTATCCGTTGAGATATAAGGCGCTTTCCAAAAAGTAATATAGACAGAAAATAACAGCTTCACAGCCTACACAAGGGAGATGGTTTCGCTTTCCCCTCTTGTTTGCTTTTTTTTTTCCAAGTTAAAATAAATTTGACACTACGTACTCCAACACACGCGTGACACCGTACATTCTTTTTTTTGCATTTTGATCCTTTCAGCTGTTGCTCGATTTAATTTAGAGAGCGAGGGCGGAGTTGATGATAACATAGGGGAGGAGACTAAAGAACGCCCTTTTTTCCGGAGAGGTTTAATCTTTTTGCGCCCGCTTCGCGGCCCCGAAGAGAAATAACTTCTAGCAAAGAAAGAAGAAAGTTTTTCAACAGACTACAATTCCCCATACTTGGGATTTAAAAATAATAAGATAAGTTTAGCACTCACGTTTTCCCTGGAGAAACAATTTCGCAATTGCATCCCATGTCAACCCAGAATCAGAATGAAACGACAACAAGAAGTGGTAAAGAGAAACTGCAACGTCTTTAGGATTCCTTGCGATGTAAATGTACTTGCACGTCGTGGTGTCGTCTTTGCCTTTAGGAATCACGTCATAAGGCAGATGTGAAACCAACAGACGGGGACTAGGGAGAAGGTCAATGACGGGTTTGGAGTCTGGTGACGACTCGGAGCGCCCAGATTGACGTTTGCGCAGTAAAGGGTGTGCCTCGAGCCAGAAAACACGACTTCCAAGATGGACATCGCTGATTGCGCCGTCGTTATAAATTTGCCACAGCAGTTCCCGGACCCAGGTTGTACCTATTAATACAAAAAACGGTTTGATCTGTCAGTTCTCTTGAAGCGCCGGTGCGAAGCGCCGGTACGAGCGGCAATCAAAACCGAACTATCTTACCAAAACGAGGCGATAACAGTCCTTTTCTTCACAGCTAACAAAATGAGGAAAATACCTAAGTTTCTTTGGCCCCTTCTAATACATAACTCGTGAATTCGAGAATTCGAGGGACAACATATTTGGTCTAAATAGCACAACTATATTCCTACCTGGCGACACTCGATGAACTATGGTCTTTTGTACTCTAGTCTTGAACTGTGTATGTCTTTTAGAAGAGGCGACTGTTTCAGGTCGTAAACTAGTGTACGGGAAATAGCAGAATTTGGTCATAAACGGGATAGAGTAAATGAGACTAAACACCAGGCTATGGTCCTGGGAAAAACTGAACACAAATTTTCGTTTCCATTAAAAAAAAAGTCTATAGATATTTTTGGAATGAATATAGATGATAAGCTTTCTTTTGATAATTCATATATTTACTACCTGCCAGAAGATAACGAACCAGTATAACGTAATGCTTAGATTTCGTAATCTTATTTTTAGAGACACCCTCTTAAGATTGTATAAGGCTTTTATCTTGCCACACTTCAATTACTGGTCGTCCGTATGGCATTTTTGTGGTGCGCGTAATGCTGAAAAAAATGGACATTCACAACAAGCGCATTCTTAGAGTCATACTTAAGGACTATAACTCGCCCTATGGTGATTTACTGGATAAAATTAATTTAAAACCTTTGCATATTAGACGCCTTCAAATTTTTCAGTTCTACTATATAAGAGTCCCTTTTTCAATAACTTTCCAAGATATTTAAGTAATATGTTTGCTCTGCGCTCAGCAACCTATAATTTACGCGGTAATTATATTGTCTCTTCCTGATCCAAAAACAGCTGACCAACTTTCGGCCTGCATTCCTTTTCATATTTAGCTGCTAAATTATGGAACTCTCTTCCGTGCTCACTTAGAACTTCCCTTTTTGCGGACTTGAATTAAGCGAAAGATATTACAATATGACTCTTTTCAGTAGCATCGCAAATTGTCTCTAGTTTTATTGTATTGTATTGTATTGTATTGTATTGTATTGTATTGTATTGTATTGTATTGTATTGTATTGTATTGTATTGTATTGTATTAGTATTGTATTTTGTTATATCAAGAGATTATAGTTATGTTTTCGAAGATATTAGCTAATTTTAGCTACTTAAAATTTGAGAGGAAGTAAAGTTTATGTATGAGAGTTTCGGGAATCGGGCCGTCTACCCCAATCCAATTTTTCTGGGACTACCCCCTATCCCCGGGGGAAATTAGGTCGCTCAATCGTCGAGTAGTTACGTAACCAACTCAACCACAATCCGGTCACGCGAAACCAAGCTCGCAGTCTAACGCATCGCAATAGGATTGTCGATGATGTTTTTGCGCCCTTCATTATTGCAATGAAAATATTTTCGTATGTACGAATACGAAATATTGCCTTGCCTTGTCTTTTTCAAGTACCACGTCTGTTTTTAAAACAGTTCCGTGCACCGCTGGTGGCTTAACTCAAAGTCCGATCACAGTCAAAATAATCGGTAAGTTCGATGAACTTTCGATAGATTGTACCTCGACTAGTCGTTTATGTTTCTTGGTTTTCGTGAGTCTAATTCCAAATTATTTATTTACCTGATTTCGGGTAACTAGCGACAAACACATCGTCCTTTCTCGTTTGAAAATGTTCCAGATCTTCGTTTAAGTTTGGATCTACAAGAGCCGCCGAGATTCTCACACCGTGTATAATAGCCATTTCAGGGCTAGTCCAACCTCCCTCTGTTTCCCGGACAGTTTGAAAAGTTGCCATGTCTTAGGAGAATGCAAAAGAGTGCTGTTTGTTTCTGGTCGGTGAATCTCGCATAAGTTTTAACTTCAGCTGGGTTGTTTGTGTCCAATACCAGACAGACATGGGTCGCTTAATGACTCAGACAAGCATGTAAATGAGCTCGAGATTTCTAATCATGCATGACCTATCACCTCATGAGCTGTCATAGAAATTCAGAGTGGGTCATCTAATTGTTTTAGTAGCAGTCTAGCAAAAATTCGCATCAAATAAAGGTTTCCGATGATTTTTCGTTTTACTATTTAAAAAACTTCACCCTTTAGAAAAATCGCGCGGGTTGAATTGTCATTTGAAATTTGCAGTACGAGCACCAACCTGTGCAAAAAGAGTTGTATCCTGCTAGCAAAGTTGCATACCCCTTGATCATTACTAATCAGTCGTCTACTTATTGATTGCCCAGCGATTACTGATTGATGTCACTGATCATTGATTAGTTACTTGACTGGACGCTCGTCTCCTGTACAGCCTGCTATATTCGGGTCATCATCCAAAGCGAAAGGACCGTTGCGTGACGCCTCCGCGTTTCGTGACGACGTAAAACCGCTGCGTAAAGTAAGAGTCTAGTTCGACACATTTGCATAACTAGTGTTCATTCGATGCAATGGATTGCACACCAATGCTTGTTTAACGAGATGGCTGAACACCCGGCTAGCTTTCAAGTGTGGCAAGTGGACGCAATCATTTATTTACGGAAGGGCGAAGTGGGCGACCTGAAGAACCACTTACAAGCAGGATAAATGAAAAATTCGAAACAGAGTTTCTCGTGAAGGCGAGAGCACAAGGACTGGAATTCGACAATTTAGAAGAAGTTTATTTTGATGAAGAATTTTGTGTATTTAACGAATGAACGTTTTCTTGAAAACTACCTTGCTAGTTACAGATTCAAACAGTTTAACATTGATTTACATTGAAGCTGTGTTCAGATTAAAATTAAATAGAAAACTTAGTCAAGTGAAGTAACTGTATCCCCCACCCCACCCCCACCCCCAACACTATTTGTATGCGAAAGCTAGAGTCATGTCCTTGATTTGCAAATTCGCAGCGTGTAAGTCACAAGATTTATTAGTACCACCAACTGAATCAGAACCTGGTATTTCACTGGGCTTGGCCTAATTTTCAATATGTTTTTTCTGACTACCCAATAATTAACCGAGCTTAGTCTGTCTGTATGGGAGAATCTTGACCTCGGTCATGTGTACAGACCTCACTGCGTTCGGTCTGTACTCACGACCTCGGTCAAGATTCTCCCATACAGACCTCCTGCTCGGTTAATAAGAGCTAATTATACACGCTGTGGATAATATCATCGTTAATTGTTTCATATGTTCCTTAGAAACGTTCGTTACAATGGCGCAGCACCCCCGCGGGGTACTCCCTTATATGGGCTATATAGCTATGTACGACCCCAAAGGATATGGTTTTTCAGCCGTTTTGGTCATAAATAGGGTATCGAGTTTAATCATTTTGATCATTAATAGGGTCTGGTTTTTGCTCTCTAATCTTGAATTGAATATAATATGTTTTTTTTAGAAGAAGCTACCTTTTCATTATTATTGATAAGACCATCAACAAAAGCCCTTTACAATGCCTTTAACATCAGTCTGAACTAAGTATAAGGCAGGTCTGAAAGAGGGTATTGATTTAGTGTCAGGTCACAAATAGGACATTGAAAATCGCAGATTTTGGTCATAAATAGGGTAAGGGTTTTGGGAAGCGGGCCGCACACCTCAACCAATTTTTCTCGGAGTACCCACCACCCCACCCCCGGGCGGAGGGCGAAGCACATTGAGCAGAGAAGTCCTATGAGAAAGCTTTATAAATGTACGCGGTTGATACTTTTTATAGCACAAGACAATCAACACATACACAGGACTGCATTTGTGCTGCCTCACTAAGGCTCTCCAGTTGTTGATTCGAATCAACAACAGATCGATTCGAGATGCAATTGTGCGGTAAATTTAACTGGAAATACGTTCGGCAAATAGCACTCCTGCTCCATGTAAACGTTTTATTAATATATGCGGCTTATACCATCTAGAGCACAGGACAACCGACATACACAGGAATACCAACACATACACAGGACTCGAAGTCCGGATAGTAAACGGCCTCGCCAAGGTTTGCCAGTAATACGTCGATCGACCAATCATATCGCTGGGCAAGCCGCTAAAAGTCGCTTTGTGTTATTGCATGCCTTTTTATTGCAATTTGAACGATTTTGTTTCATTCATCTAGTTTGTACTACACAGAATTCGCAATTCTCTAATTCCCTTTCGTTCCTGTTGTTATTTCTTGAATAACCTTTCTTCGTTTTACTTACCTGAGTAACTAAACTAACATCCCTTAAAAGACTGCGAAGAAACACCAAGAAAAAATACCAGGTAAAATTGTATTCATCGAATTTATTTGCGATTTGCTTTTTTCCTGATTGATCATATATAATATGCAGTTCAAATTGTTAGCATTTTGAGTAAAATACTAACAAATCACTCGCCTGACGGCTCGTTATTTACATGCTTTTCTCGTGTTCTCCCAACATTTCCGCGTGGGTTATTACCTGGGTCGAGCCCTATGTATGAATCCTTAAGATAATTTACATTGCAGTAATTACAGCTTTAGACCTATAAATCCCATGTATGCTTACAGCATTTCTCACTTGAGTGTCGAAAAGTAATTGGCTTAGAACACTCGCGCCACTTATTTATCCAATCAGAGGTAAAACCAGACCTAATCCTGATTCGCTCGCACACCGCGTTTTGCCCGCGCTTATTTACTTCGAGTATTCATTGGTTCATTGTCTGTTGTCTGTTGTCCTTTGTGACTGGCTAAAATAATTACTTTGGTTTTGGTTTTATGACACTCAATCGATAAATGCTCTAAATCAGGTACTAGGAATAATTTCAATCCCCTTTTACAAGCCGCGCGAGGGATTTTGACAACAATGGGTATGCCAATCAGATTCGAAGAGCATCAATAGAACGCGCAAGTAGCGTGATTTTGGTATCTCGTGAGATAGTTGCCACAAACTAGGTGAGCTCCCCAGATGGCTGGCTATTCATACGGTGCTAGGGTTAAATCATAAAATTAACGCAGCAAGCACTCACGTCTTCCTTGGAGAAATAACTTTACGCCTAGGTCCCACGTGAACTCGCCCATTTCAGGAAAAAATAACAAGAAGTGGTAGATGGAAACTGCAGCATCTTTAGGATTCCTTGCGATGTAAATGTACTTGCAAGTCGTGGTGTCGTCTTTGCCTTTGGGAATCACCTCATAAGGCAGATGTGTGGACAACAGACGGGGCCTGGGGAGAAGCTCGATGACGGGCTTAGAGTCTGGTGACGACTCAGGATTTTCAGGTTCACGCTTGCGCAGTACAGGATGATTTTCGAACCAGAATACTCGACTTCCAATATTTTCTTCGCTGATAGCGCCGTCGTTGTGAATCTGCCATAACAGCTCTCGCATACAGGTCGTTCCTGCCAATGAGAAACAGGTTTGATGTTTCACCGTCTTGATCACGAAAGGTGCACCACAAAAAGAGCTTATCGAAGGAATATCGAAACCATTACCTCATACTAGACCATGCTCAGCTTAATTTTGCAACCCTATTCTAGACTAGGTACCAAAACCCCTACCCTATCTCAGACTAGCTATTTTCCATGCAGAAACTTGTCACTGTCGTAGTCCTCCGGGAGGGGGGGGGGGTACTTCCTTATATGGGCTATATAGGTATGTGCGGCCCCAAAGGGTATGGTTTTTCAGCAATTTTAGTCATAAATATTGTATCGATTTTAGTTAATTTTAGCCATTTTGGTCATAAATAGGGTATGGCTTTTGCACTCTAACCTTGATATGGGTATTTTATATAGAAGAAGATATTTTTTCGCTATTATTGAAAATAAAATTAACAAATGCCCTTCACCAATTATGTTTACGGTAATTTAACATTGGTCTGAACTAGAGAACTAATTGTAACGGAGGTCTGAAACAGGATTTTGATTTAAGGGTCAGGTCATAAATAGGGTAGGGAATATCGCAGATTTTAGTCATAAATAGGGTAAGGGTTTTGGGAAGCGGGCCGCACACCCCCGCGCAATTTTTCTGGGAGTACCCCACCCCCACCCCCCGGGCGTAGTCCAACGTACGCTAACTAAACCACTACAAAGCCACTTCTGAGTTTCAATATCCTATTGCCGGAACTCTGGGTATAGAACCCCGTTTTAGACTAAAGGATTCATACACTGGCCACTAGCTTTTGCGATAAATTTTATCCTATTCTTGATCAAAACTGTCTCATTTCTATACCCTGTCTCACAATTGGTATCTACTGAATGAGTACACCAAGCGCGGGTAAAACTTTGGTTCCGCACGGAAATGTCGATTTAGGCCCCGTGCACAAAACGGAGGTTTGACTCTGAAAACGCGTCAAATGTTTTCCGTCCACACCAGTGGCGGATCCCGACCTTGAGCTGGGAGGGGGGGGGGGGGCTTGATTTGCTTGCCCATCAAGCTTTTATTTGTTCTCTGAGTTTTTTTTGTTTTTCACCAAAAATAAGGGGGGTGGGCCCTCCGCCCTCCCCCCCCCCCTAGATCCGCCACTGCACACTATGCCGGAGGAATTTAAAAAAGCAAAAACCACCAGTCATTTTGGATTTGTTTTTAATGAAAACTGGGGCAGGGAAATCACATTATTGTGACGCCATTGTTTTTGAAAACCAATCAGATTGTGGCGAGTGTCAAGAATAAGATTGCGACAGTAGAATATCCCCCTCCCCCAGCCCCCCACCCCAAGAAAAAGAAAGGAATTGAGCCCGAAAAAAAAAAATCCTGCAAAGGCAGTGGACTTGAAAAAAAAAATCCTGCAAGCTGAAAAAGTCCACCTTCCCCCCTGCCTGTCACTTTTCTAATGGTCCGTCCCTTATACAAAGAAATCTGTTGTTTCTTGGATGGTTTTGATCTGGCGCCTTTGTCATGTCAGTCATGTGTCTCAGGATGACATGACTGACATTTTAATGAAATGTCCCACCTTAACTTACTGTGAAACAGGATATATGAAATTTCTGGGTTTGTACAAGTGGCATGTATACTTCGCTGAAGTCAGTTCTATCCAGGTCTTCACACAATCTACCTATGTTATTATCATTGCTTGTGCGTATTTTCTTTGTCTCACATTTAGTTTTAGTCCGCTACAACCACCAAGAGTGTCCAATAAATCCAGCAGTTTTTCAAGCGAGGATACCTCCTTGTAAAAAACTGTAGTGTCGTCCGCGTATTGGGAAAGTTTTTCTACTCCTAAAACAAGTAGTAACCCTGATAAGAGAAAATCTTGTCTGACACCACGATGTAATTCAAACCAATTTGATGCATAATCATTATTAATTGCGCAGCTAGTGATATGTGTACAAAATTTTAATTCAAGCCTGAATTCATGACCAAACTGAAAGGTGTCTGGCGTTTGAAGAAGAAAGTCACATTCGAAGCTGTCAAAAGCTTTTTCAAAGTCAATAAAACCAGCAATGCCCCCTAAATTTTCCTGAGCTGTGAAAGTGTAAGATGTCCGATATAAGTCGGATATTTTCGCCTATAAACCGACTCTCCATATAGCCAGTTTGGGCATCATTTATAATTTAGGGTAACACCTTAAAGCTAGAGCTTTTGTAGCGATCTTATAATCTAAGTTTAGCAAGGAGATCGGTCGCCAATTTTTAAGGAGCGATAAATCTATCTTTATCTTTCTTCGGAATAAGCCTTATAATCCAGAGGAAGCTGTAGAACTCAGCCGGTTGAACCATCCGTTCCGGGGGACTTATTTTTCCCAAAGTTCTATAGCGCCTCTTTACAGTCTTTCACTCTTTCTTTTATATCTTTTGTTACTTATAATTGATTTAGTTTTTTTTTCTTAATTAAGCCTTCTTAAGTATTAATTTTATAGGATGAAAAAAAAAATAAGTGTCGATGTTGCCGTCCTATTTTTCAATTGCTTCCACCGATTTGATTTTTAGAACAAATCCTAACATACATGCATGCACGACCGAAATGTTTCTGGTGTACTCATTTAGAGGAATTCAAATATTAGGTTTAAAGTTGCTAATTTTGCTATGATGATTTTTAACCACGTGCTGGTTAAGAGAAAAGGGACACAGGCTTGTATTGTATATCTAAATTCGGGATTAAACGCAAAAGCGGAAAGCTCCCCAGAGAAAACGAATGAACTCTTGCAGTACAAGTATTTTATAGCTATATGTTATTGTTTTTGGGTGTTGACTAGCCTGCGAACAGGCTTCCGGTGAGCCCGAACGAAGCTTCGCTCATTCTTCTGTTTTGCGCTGGCCGAATTTGTTTTCCCTCACCGGGAGCTTGTTCGTAGGTTAGGTCTTGACGCAATTACAAGAAACTGGAGGGCAAAAACCATGAGCGGATTCATCACCCTAAAATGTAAACAAGCTTCTTCTCATTCGCATGTCTACTAAAGGCATGTCTGTGAGACAATAACAAACTAACTTTTCAGGCAAAAATGCCAAGAATACATGTAAATGCATTAAACAACCGTTTCCTACAACATATGATTAAAGCTAAGTAACAGGTTTGCACAGTGTATGCTTCGTTCTTTAGCACAATCCGATACGCGCAAAAATTCATCAGAGTAACTCAGTCAATCCTTCTGCAACGCCAGTAGTGTTCAAAAACTTGACGTTTTCAAAATGCCGCTTCTTCAAGTTAAAGATTCACGTGTATGAGCCCCGACGTGAACTAATCATGATAGCTAACTTATTGTTACGATCACAGCTAGGCAAATTCCACAGCGCCAAAGTGTAAATGCTGCTTTTTTTCAAATTTACGTTTAGAGCATACCAAATCTCAGGCTCTCTTGGGATATTAATTATCTAAATTGTTTACATCTATCTGGACGAATACAAATACCTTTAATGGGAATGTTAACACACGTTACCAAAGCTACGCAATCTTTACAACTCATAGAATAAGAGTTATATAATCGCTAACAGCCAAAGACAGATTCCAAGGTAAAATATGCCAAATATGGAGTGTTACGTAATCCTCACAATAACTCACGGACTTAAGGGTTTCACTTGCCATATGGGGCAATATAGCTTATACAGCTTGGTGCGCGTTCAAGCAGTGGTCTTCTCGCTAAAAACCGCCTTCGACAAGGTAAGTAACGTTCCCAGACTATCAGGCAAGTATTTTCCTCGTTTACGTTTTATCTTGAAGGCTCTTTAACCACTATTGTGTGCTAGGTATACTGGCTAGTCATGTCGTCTCGCAGGTACTGTCATTTTAGGTAATTCGTTCAGGATTTTCTTCATCTTGCCTCAGTGCACTGCGAGCTATATAATTATCATAGCCAAGAGCTCATTACGGGCTGTCACAGCATTCAACCATTCGTTGTTTTTGTTAGTATCTTACACAAATCTAACATCTAAGGTTACTCTACTGACAAATCATGATTAGAAGTACATTGAGAGTAAACCTGAAATAACCGGTCATCACGGCCTTATTTCTGCTAGGCATAATGGTGCAAGAATTTCTTTGAGATTCTTGGTTCTACGGTATGAGCAGGAGAGATAGATCTAGCTAGGGAAATATACCTAATTTCTGAAAGCAATGAACCAGCCAGCGCTTTCTGAAAATGTTTCTACACTAAGTATGCGCCCATTTTCAACAGTTCTTTTGCCATTTCCATGACAAACGTAATAAGCCAGGAGTTAAGGACGTTCGCCCTAATTCCTGTGCATCCTTACTGCGCACGAAAATTCACGCGCCACGTCAAGCATCGAGCGCGCGCGCTAAGTACTAAAATGAACAATGATAGAGCAGATGGCCATTGCTATAGCTTTGCTTGGATTTAACGATCTTGGACGTTCGGTGACCCCTACTTTTCTTTCCAGAAGCAGATTTTATTTACAATTATATACACATCGTCCAAAAATGAACAAAAAATCAATGTCGAAAGTTAAGACAATCGATGTCCACTTTAAACTAATATTGAGTATTTTTAAAGCCCATTTGTTTTTGTAGTTTGTGGAAGCTGGAAGAACTTCACCAGCCAGAAGTTTTTCTTTAAAAAAGAAAACGACTCGTTCCGCGATGCATCGTTGTCCTCCGTGTATGCAATCAGGGAGTTTCGAAAAATGGGCTTGCTTTTCCGTTAAACAAATGGTACAAATTACACAGGGAATATAACTGCTTTACTGCATTGTATTTTAATGCGTGTTTGAAAAGTCTTGTCAACAACTCAGTCGTGCTTGTATTTCATCAGAGGTTCCAAACACCTCGAAATAATAAAAGCACTTGGCCTTTCATCAGTTTCTCCTTGTTTGAGACCTCTGAATAAAATACTCGCACTCGTTGCTGATATATTACGTCAACTGACCAAACCTTCGGGATAGTTTTGTGATTTAAGGTAACGCTTCTGCTCTAGGTCTATTCATAGAGGAATTCATACAGTATCGCCTCCCTCGAATAAACCCCCCTCGGAGAGACGCCGCATCCATGTCGAGTAATACAAATTCTGAGTGAACCAGACACAAATCCTTTTGAATGTACCAGTTGTGATATCGAGGCATATCCGACATTACAGCTTTTGGACCGGGATCGCGAAGAGGACAGTGACATTCAAATTGAGTGAAATTCATTCCATCACATGCATCGCAATCGCACGTCATTTGCTATTGTTTGTAAGAAATGAATTGGATTTTAAATTAACGCCGTATTCGAATCGCGAAAAAGTTAATAAATGGCTCGGCGTTTTGTCGAATAAATACGGTACACATACGAGTTAAAAAGACCGAAAACTGAACTTGTCGTATTTACTATAAAAGGACGTTTTTGTAATTTAAAACTTGAGGAAAAAAAAAACCTTTCGGTATTCCGATCTTCATCAGTTACAGAGTCACAAAGTGTATAGAAGACTTTTAAACTCTATTCAAAATAGAGTTTAAGCACGTGCAAAATTCATAAGCAATAAAAGTTAATCGGAGTTTCATGTTCGCTAAGCGAAGTTTCGCAATTCCTTAGTGTGAATACAAGTTAATCGAGGTATCATGTTCGCTAAGCTATTACTTATTGTTTTAGGGCTCTGCTTTGGGATCACGTCATGGTACCAACCTATATGACAATTCACAGGCCCTTAATTAGGAACCTGTTGTGTCTCGGTAACTGCAACTTGAACCATTTTTGCTGGGTTGTTCTCGCTGTAGATCATTAAAGTTTGGCAATTGTTTGGTCAGTATTTTAGATACCAAAATTAAATCAATTTAGGGATTTGGGATTTATACGAGAAGATTCCTTGCGTGAGACCACAGTGTATGCTACCTAGATAAACCAAAAGCGAAAGTCGATCGCAGATTTCAAAATTTTATTTCCCATTATGACTACTTACGTAGATTAAAAGGTGCGTTCGGGTTTTGGTAGGTTTGGTATGTTAAAAAAAAAAAATTCTAGGGAAAGCATTTTGTGCCTGAGCTGTTAGGTAGGCGTGAAATTGATCTTCCTTCAGCAGGGACGAAAACAAAAGAATTGATCGCGAAGCAAGTGCATACGAGAGGGTTTGTTCTTGTTTATGCAGGTATTGTGTAATATTATACATAAGTCTATGTTTTATACCCAGTCCGTAGTCCGTGGTCTGCAGTCCGCAGTCCGCAGTCAGCAGTCCGCAGTCCACAGTGCATATTTTATACTGACCGTGTAAATCGACACCAACCATGTTTGTTCCGTCGGTTTGCGAGACCACGTGCTTTTAGTACCAAAACTGGGACAATTATTTTGTTTACGAACACGGCTTTGAATCGCCTTGGCATTGGGGTAACAACAAAAGGGCATTTTCACTTCCGAAACAATGAAACGGAGGACATGTTCGTGTACCAAAGCAACCATGTGGGAGTTGAACTCATATCCTATGTAAACACTTTCGTTGGGTTTACGTTACATAGTTTGCGCACAGAAATCAATCTCGGCCAGCGAAGTGAAACTCATTTCTTCCTTTGATTTATTCAGCAGAAAGCAGCATTGGTTTCGGTCGAAGAGAAGAGGGTACACCCAGCCAAACTACAGCCTTCTGTTCGTACGAGAAGTCGTACACATTTCGTGAAGACATGTCTGCAAGGTTTTTAAATGCCATTACCTCTGACTTCGAACTTAAATAAACAACTTATCCGCTACAGTCTTCAATAAGCTTCCTCGAAAAGTCGTACACATTTCGTGAAGACATGTCTACAACGTTTTCAAATGCCATTAACACTGACTTCTAACTTTAAATACACTTCAGTATCGCTACAGTGTACAGTAAGCTTCCTCGACACTTGAAACCGGTCCACAATATTGCGCAACACTCGAAAGAAAGCACATGCACGAACATGGATATGACATCATTCGCCCCTGAAGAATTTGTTTTGAGGGGGGCAGGGGGGCAAATTGGTGTCCCCGGATAGATAGATAGATAGATAGATAGATAGATAGATAGATAGATAGATAGGTGGATAGATAGATAGATTCACAGATCTCGAATTTTTATGCATTACGCGATTAGAACTGCGTTCTGTCGAACGCAATAATCTCTTTCCTTTTTGCCTATCCAGACTTGGATGTTGGAAAAATGGAAGAATATATCACTTATCTACGAAAATGTATTTGTACAAATAATACTTTGTTGCTTGATAATGCTGACGGTTATATAGATACTTATTCGGCTATGTTTGAGATTTGGAAGGTGCTGCTTAATTCCAGGGGATCGTTACTGAGGTGGATCCTTTGGGAATCGGGTTACTACATTACCATACCAGGATCTCTTACGGGACAATCAAAAATCCAACTTTTTAACGTTTACATTGACATTCTAGGATCACACATTCTCAGGTCCCCTCCAAGCCATACTGATGATGATAATGACAATGTGACAACAATAAAAAATCATCATCATCATCTTCTTCATCATCATCATCAGCAGCAGCAGGACCACCACCATCATTTTTATTATTATAGAAGTAATAAAAGAAAATTATTGTTACAATGAACCATCAGAAAGACCCTCCACCTCTCAACACAGAATTGTCGTACCTGAAGATCCCATATATTTCTAACCGACAAACGACTCAACTACAGTATCACTAGCATTTTCCGAAAAGAGGGTATACCAGAACGTGTCACGCACAAGTCATTCACCCTCAGACGAGCTCTCTGCCCTATCACCAGCACCAAATTGTGCTTAGAATTTCCCATAAATACCCGCTACCGTTCTTTCAGGAAAATGAATTTATTTAGTTGTTAGGGAAAAGGGAAGTGATGATTTTTTGCCATTTTTTAATGGCCCTGCATCATCCCTTTGTTCATTGTTAAGTCAAAGGGACCATTGCCTTCTAAATCGCTTTTCATTTTGTTCCATCGTTAGTTTCAACGCCGGGAACAAGAAATTCTCAATAGGATGATTCCTATCAGGTACGTTACATAGTTCTTTGCGCCTGTTACCTGCAGAAGTCTAGAAACGCTTTTTTAGTTTTGTTTGTATCAGTCAGTCAATCAGTTACTAGCTCTACTTGGGCCGCACTCGAAAAGTTTCTGAACAAAGGAGTCTGACCTCGGGCTAGCCAGGAGCTAATTAACCTCTTCTAGGCGTTCAGTTAGTTGGGGCGCAGCGCGAGAAACGGCGCGCGAAAAAATGAAAAAAGCGATGCGCGCTTTTTTTAGTTTTTTTCCCGCACTGTTTTTCGCGCTGTGCCCCAACTAACTGAACGTCTGGAAGGGGCTAGAAACTAACCAGTAAAAGTGCTGCATCACATAAACCATGGTACGAGAGAAGGTGCGTGTGTCGCGTACCCAATGCAGCACAAACACAAGGTGTCGTGTACTGGAGTTCGAGAAGTGTCAAACGCGCAGTGTAGAGCAATCGAGCCAATGAGATCTATTAGGATTAACTCTCCCAACTAGTGTACACATGCGGTAAATAGTACAGGCTAAAAAAATAAGAGATCAAAAAAAAAATGCTAAGAATTGCGAGAGAAGCAAAATCAAAGGCTGGGCAAAAATTAAATGGTAAGTTGTTACTCAGTCTGTTCCTGTCTCAAGAGACTTCAAAAAAAGCCACAACGTTAACTTGTGTTATTAAGCTGCAATAGGCAGCTATCTCTATTGATCTGGTAAACCCTGACTAATTTTAAATACCAAGAGAAGATTGCCCTAACAAGGAAAAAAATAGTGAAATCCTTAGCCACTAACAAACCTGAAAAGCTATGCACATGATTGAAATTGCAAGTAGTATTACAAGACAATCAGTAAAGAATGGGATGTAACTGAAAATCGAAAGGAAGTTAATAGAATGAAATTAAAGAAGGTGTAATCTCCTATATGAATTATCTAAACAAAACAGCTCCTTAATGTCCCTTTTTTAAAGTTCATCAAAGCGTTCCCAGCTATGGCAACGTTAAGGGGCCATAGTTATGTTCCACAATTGAGCAAAGATCACCACAGATGTGTATACAAAACAAGTGGGCTGCTGTGCTCTATTCAGTGCAGTTTCAGTCATTAATCTTTACATTTCCCGAAATACTCTTGTGTCCACTCTGAACAGCCCCAAAAATGCACGGGTGCAAGTTGCCACTAGGCTTTTATAGATTATAGCATAATTTGAGAAAACTAGCATAATTTCTCCCATTTTTCAAAACGTGGCACTGCTACCATAATTCGCATATTTTGAGAATTATCGGAACATTTTTGGGTTTTGACAGGTACGTTGATTCCCAAATCCCAATTATAGGCTGACATTGTTTGATGTTTTAACGGTGTTTGCAGTTTACTGAGCCCTGAAATGGATGCCTGGGACTATGTTGTACGCGAGGAGGAAGTCCCATGGCAAACTATGTCGGTCCCAATACCTCTCATAGGTATTGGGACCGACAAAACAAGAGCAGTGCTGCTGGCATAATATGCTACTAATATTAACACAATCTATAAGAGCCTAGTCGTTGCCACTCTTTCTAAGAACCGTTTGGGCTATAATCTCCTCGTTTGCCTTGTTTAACACCCACAGCAAGTCGTTATGCTCCCGATAAAAACATTTACACTCGTTTTCAGCACTGCAAAATTAGTTGTTTATAAGTTGCTTATATTTCTTTACATCTTTTATTAGTGAACTGAGGGAGATGATCGAAAAAGCAAGACAAGGTATCCTTCCATTCTGGGTAACTAAAAGAATATCACAGCAGGGTATAACTGAACAGGAGCAAAACAAAATAAACAGCGGTTACAAACATTACCAATAGACGAAGCATGGTCCAAAAAAGCTTAATATTAACTTGACATTACGTACGTATGCTACAACATACATCTTCAGAAGCGATGGCCGGTTATAATTGAAGATGTATGTTGTACCATACTAAACGTCAAGATAATATTAAGCTTTTTTAGACCATGCGTCGAGTATTGGTAATGTTTGTAACTGCTGTATGTTTTGTTTTCCAGTTCTGAAATTGAAATGGTCGAAGAACAAGAACATCTATAATTTAACAGGTGACAGAATCGAAGTTTGCCAAAGCCTGCATGTCGAACGACCTCCTATATGAAGTAATGCTGTGCGTAAATTATTGCACTGGGTTAGCATTGTGTTAGGACTCGCCTGGTTACAAATTACAAGAGGTAAAAAGACTCTCTGGGATCCTCTGGTTTCAGTCACGGTCACTATGATGTATTGGGCTTTATTTTGTAATCTATTTATACAGTCTTAACTGTTACTGACTAAACACCGTCATGTAAAGGGCTTTATTTTGAAATCTTCTTATACAGTCTTAACCGCCACTGACTAAATTTTGAACTAGGATCCGATAGGTATTTATAAACCTGACGGCATTAAGATGACTATGACGTGAACCTGTTAGGAAATAACCTAATACACAGCCTGACAGCCCAAGCTCTGAGTTGAATTAACTACAAATTTGCTTTGATGGGTGGTTTGCCTATTTTCCGTGCTGTTTCGTTTAAGCAGCTTGAGTTCCTGAATACCCCTAAGCTTAATTTTATATTGTTAATTGCACAAATTTTTCTATTTTTGGCGGAAAAGGAACCCCTCCCGTAAGGTTATTTTTCTATTAAGGCGCAGTTAAATAAATTTATATTAAGTAGGAAGCCCTTAGCTTTCTCTACCACATAACATAATATCTGGGGGCATGACGTTACGTGACATCATATAACGTAAAAGAGATTCGCCAAAAATACGGCGGATTTTTTGAGGCCCAATGGAGAGACTGCATTCATCGAGCCG
This sequence comes from Orbicella franksi, assembly GCF_964199315.1. NCBI lineage: Eukaryota > Metazoa > Cnidaria > Anthozoa > Scleractinia > Merulinidae > Orbicella > Orbicella franksi. The sequence goes on from NC_138155.1 coordinate 5,193,806, forward strand.
TTTGGGAATGAACTTTTGAAACTCGCTGCTCAAGGGATTGAGACTCGCTGTGCCTCTCGAGACGCTTTATTTGGCATAAACAGCGTAGTTCGCGTGTAACCAATGATTTAGGATTCAGGGTCCCTGACACTCTTAAAAATAGAAATAGCGGCAATTGTTCCCTAGTGAAATGGGGCACCATTGTCAAAGAACCACTGGTTAATATGAACTTTCCCGTAAATATTGGAAGATTTCGAGTTTTGATGAGAAGTTGGACTTTGATGGAGCGAGGCGGATGCCTTGTTATAGGGTAGACCGTTAATAAAACTAGAACTGTACTGTTTCAATAGTCCACTGAGGCTTAGTCACAGAAGGACTTTTCTGTTGTTCTTCTTACTCGAACTAACACTTAATGAGAAATGTATAGATCATTCTTCTCCTATCATTTTAAGTTTTAGACTTTAGACTAAAGCATATTGACCTGTCGTCCTTGACAGCTTGTAGAAATTGAGGATACAAAGAGGTAAGGCAGTTTTTTTTTTTTTACTTGATAATCTGGGCGCAAAAATATCTTTAGCTGAGCATTGGTTACCCTTTCTGGTTAGCGTCCCGTTTCTTTGACGTAGAATTCAGCCTACCAACATCGATAACTTATCCGCACGTGACAAGTTGAGAGTGAAAATTCAATTTGCTAAAGACCAGACGAACTTTTCCAAATTCGAACTTTCAGCGGCATTTCTTGGTAAAAGTCAATAAAAGCGGTTTTCTAAGTCACTATGGCTGCTGCAGACGATACAACCGGATAACTGTTGCCTTCTTTTGCGAACTTACAGAATTCTCTATGACACCATTTTAGTGCAAATATTTGTGACCCGCATTATACCTCTAAAACGACAAAATAATTTTTGGTAACAGGTATTTTCGTGTTAAGTGTAAAATGTTGTTCAAGGTAAAAGCAATTCCCAGTTTTTACCAAAAAAAATGCCTTTTGACACGTTTATGCACTATCTTTTTTTCAAATTTTCATCTATTCTATCACAGGCTGGGATTCTGAGATTTGTATTTTTTTTTCCAGAGAAATCGCGCAAAAAGAAAAAGAGACTGAAACCATAAATGCTGAGTGAGTATAAAAAGAATCTGCTTATGAAATGTGTAAATTCCTAGATTCTGTTATCATAAACAAGCTACTATGCTGCGGTCGTAGTACAGCTTCCTA